>NC_039260.1:22791038-23043419 GCF_003368295.1 Carassius auratus
CATTAGAAGAGCCTCCAGCTATTTATAGAGGGAAACAGAGAAATACAGAGAGTTGAATCACCATTTGCATGCTGATTCTCTCACAACTATAAAAAGCCACTCTTTGTTCTTTTTAGCATGCAGTGTTCATTTACAAGCGAAAACAACTTGAGCTACAGTGCATTTCTTTGAACTGACAGGATGACATTTGTAACACTACAACAAAAGAGTTAACATCTATGCAGTTGTTTACATCAAAATATTGCCTTCAAGGTGGTCTTTTTGACAAAAAAAAAAAAACAAAAACAAAAAAAAAAACATGTTCGGCATACCCGAGTACACAGGGCTGAATTCTGCATTGTGTTTTTTTTTTTTTTTTTTTTTATAAAACCTGGAACACTGAGAATTTCTGGATATTCTGTAAAAGTTGCTGAAAACAAACCTTTAGTGAAAAACGCAGCACTGAAAGTCCTGTTTAGCTTAATATGATTATATTAGGATAAACCGATTTGGGAAATGGAGATGCTGTTGAGTTATGGGAGAAAATGTGACAAACATTTGAGAAATGTCCTGTTAAGGGGGAATAATGAGATGATTAAGAACATTAATCACAGAACATTTTCTTTTTTTGCACAACGCAATGGACCTAAAATAGAACTGACCTCTGGAATGAGTATACGTATGTATGAGCTTACGAAGACAAAGACTAGGGTGAGAAAAAAATAATAATAAATAAATACAAATAAAAGAGCAGTATGTGTAAGATCTCAAGTCTGAAAAGTGTAGTGTGGTCCAGTGGGTCTCAAACCTCTCCATAAAGTACCCCCAGCACTGCGTTTTGTATGTCTCCCTATATCTGACACAGCCACTTCAGGTCTTGCAGTCTCCATTAATCTTCTTTTTTCTTTTATTTTTTGTGGGCAACTGTTTAACTGTTGGGAATAATACTAATACTACTACTAATAATCAGAGTGTATTTTTACTCTAAGTGCAAATAGGTCGCCTTGTTGGCAAAGACACCAGCTACACCCACCAACGTGACTGGGCTAGTCTACATTACAAAAGACTGTCATCGATTGTCAGATTCAGTGGTGTAGATCAGGGGTTTTCAACCTGCTCCAAGAGGGGTGCCAGTACCTATCAAGGGGGCGTGAGCATCTGTTAATTCAGAGGCATACCCTCAAGTAGCCTATTTATGAATACGAGCTAGCAAATCTTTAGCCTTCCACTACTAGACAGTCTGATTAGTTCCACTGCTAATCAGTCGACTCGACAGTTATGCAGCATTGGCTCGAGTATCAGTCACACTTATTGACAGTGTGAGATGATTTACGGTTAGCGGTGTCGGGAATCCAGCCATGTATTGGCTTGTTGCTATCAGAAACAGGCTCAGCCGTCACACTGAATCAATTAAAATATATTTATTAGCACATTATATATTTGTTTCATTATAATTAGACAAACTATACCAAAACAGTCCTAAACCCTTTTTAGACTTAATCCCCACTATTTCATCTTAGCCTCCCAAAACTGTGCACACTACTAAAGAACACAAACGAAGCCGTCTCAGATCCACGAGATCCGTGCATTTATGTTAATAATGTTAATCAAAAAGAACAAAATAAAAATCATTCACTGCTCTTAAGTAGCATCTGTTGTTTTAATGAATATTTGTATTTATGTTAATGTTAAAGACTAAGTTGTGGTATTGCCGGCCCAAAACTCTAACCCAAAACCCTAGGGTTAGGAGTCAAACTCTCTAATCACTGGGCCACAACTTCCCTTATATGTAACACATTAATTATTAAAACATTGTTATTATGAAATACATTAATGCCACCTCTGAGTTTTGTCAGAAAGTCTGTAATGCCACATTTGTGCTCTTCTGATGAATTGTTGATGCTGATATAATTTAATAAGTAACTTATCATTCCTGTTTGTTTGTTATTATTTTAATTTAATTTATTGTTTCTAACCCCAGCCCCCCAAACCAAAAAAATTAATTAAATAATAATAATAATAATAATAATAATAATAATAATAATAATAATAATAATAATAATAATAATAATAAAGTGTAAGTCTAAATTAAATTAGAGGCATTACAAAGTTGTTGTTTTTTTTTTTTTTTTTTTTTTTTTATTATTTCTTTTTACCTTTAAGGAGTCAAATATTGTCCTATAATATGAAGCTTTATTTCTTTCATTGATCAGACTGTGTTCCTAAATTATATATATATATATATATATATATATATATATATATATATATATATATATATATATATATATATATATATATATAAACCTTAAGACTGTAATGTTGCCTTTTGAAAACTAATTGTAAACATTTTTGCAAAGTGAAACTATTAAATATAATCTACAAATCAGGCAATAAATGTAACACTAAATAATACTTATTTTGAGATTTTAGTTAAACAGGCCAATTCGAGACAAATACTAATCATTCAGATATTTAATTTCACTAATCAATCTTTTTTTTCTTCTTTTTTTATTAATATATATATATATATATATATATATATATATATATATATATATATATATATATATATATATATATATATATATATATATATAAATTGAAGTGTTGCCACAGTGATTCCCATGGGCATTCGAGTCTTCCTGTTTGTGCTGATGTCAAAATCGCCTCCTTTTGTTTAGTTGAAATTCTGTGCTACAATGTTGCTATCTAACTTTTTGGGCCTGTGCCATTGTCTGGGATGTCTGGGATTAACATTTGCATTAAGGTGCAATGAGGTCACATGTATTTCTAACAAATGTGATTTGAGTGGTTGGATCCCAGCATGTTTGGGCATATTGGCATCTGCATTTGCACTGATCGAGACAGGTGTTTTATGGGTTTATCGTGTAGTTTTGAAAGGTGTTGTGCGTTGACAAACATAAGTGTCACTTACAGTATTTCTGTACATGATCATTTGTAATGAACAGATGACATGATTTTCATCAAAGTTTTGGATGATGGATGGTTTAACCTCTAATCTAATAGATGAGTCAGTCTGATCTAAAATGCTGATTCACTGAACATACTTACAATTAACGTTCTTTTTGTAGTTTTTTTTTTTTTTTATATTTATATTTTTGATTTTGGATCATTTTAAATCTAACACTTATTTCAGGAATAATATACTTTAAAATAATATTCTTACATATACTGTACTATACCTAAATATCTTACACTATATAATGTACTTTTTCTCAGAGATTTAGAAAAAAAAAAAAGATTCTATATTTGAAAACTTTGATTCTCTGAGAGAGAGAGAGAGAAAAATGAAGAAGTACAGCTTGTATATTGTTTGCCAATATACCCAATACTATTTTAGCATCCTAGGTTGCCAGTTGCAAACACAGAGGGCGGCAATCATGGAAACCAACAAACAAACTGGATTACAGATGAGAGATTATATCTGACACATAGGTTCACATATGCTGGTTTATGATTTTCAGCGAACAAAAACACTGCAAACACATATGAAAAACGTATGTTAGCTAATCAATTTACAGTGTAAGGCCGATCACTTTTCATTGCCATTTGCGCTTGTTCTTGTTGCATGTTCTCAAACTGGCAACCCACATAAGCTTTGAGTCTGGAAAGGAGAGGGCGATGGAAATAACTTTCTCCAAAATTTTGAATCTGAATGGCCATACCCGTTTCAGCTGCACGCAGTAAAGGCATTAGCATCTAAACAAAAGTATAGAGAAACAGTTGGCAATTCTCATGATTTCTAGAAGAACTTTCAAATATTACCTCTGTAGCCCCTGTAGTTCATATCTTATTTCTTAATAGCCAGTGACCACTGGCCTGCAGTCTGCAATTGATATTTGCAGAATTATCAATTGATTGTATGAAACAAGTTTATTTAGTAGTTTTATTCTTGTGAATAATGTTGGCCAAAACAAGAAAAAAGTTTCCAAAAATCAATGTGGAGATTTTGACTACTTATAAGTAAAAGCATTTATGTTGTTATGCCTAATGAGAAGGGTGCACTTTCATTCCCAATTCCAGCTTCAATTCAAAGTATGATAAGATATTTTTAGAGAACAAAAAAACTCATTCAACGTCACTTTCCTTAAGGCACAATTTAAGAGAAACCAATTCAAATAAATAGAAAAGCAGGCAAGCTTTTATTGAGGATCTTCATAAGCAAAGCAAATTCTTCAATCAGACAGTCAGTCAGTGTTAAATCTTGAATCAACATCTACCTGCTTGGAGACAATGTGAAAATATGTGTCATTCATTATGGCATACAGGAGCACCTGCGCTCATTCTACTCCCATTGTCAGGCTTTACACATGTAGACTAATTTGATGAACTGTCACTGTTGTCCCATTGTACCAGATTTACCTGCTCCAGCCTTTCAGTGCACGCTCCCCCAAGCAGTAGTAATGATAATAGACAACTTGGACAGAAAGCACTAAAGATCTCTGAGATGAAAAGTCACGCTTCTTTGTGAAGGTCACAATAGTTTTGATGGGTCATTCCAGACCGGCTTTGTAGCTAAAAAGACCTCACAGTTTATATGAATAATAAAAAGGTATCTATGACCCATTCTACTCTAAGTCGACACCTGCTGTGACAACGTGCATCAGGGTTTAGTGCAACTAAAATGATGAGAGACAATATAGAGTCAGAGAAGATATGAGTGAAAAAGCAATCACTATATGATCAAATTAGATGGAGAAAATGTTATGCTTTATTTCTGTCATTTTAAAGGAAATTGAAGTTTGCTTTGATGTTTCCTTTGCAATTTATTTTCGATATTAAATAAAATAGCATTCAACATATGCAATATGAAAGCTAAATATAAAATGTATGAGATGAAAATGCATGAAATAAATATGTAAATAAATGGATGGACAGATAGATAGATAAATTGTTACTTTGCTGAAAGATCAGGTTGTAAAGGATAAACATTTATCGACTTTTTCACTCAAAGAGTGTAAATTTGGCTAAAGACCAAATGTAAAAATAGATAAATAAATGATGACAAAATGTATTGAATTTGTTGTAACATTGCATATGAAAAAACATACTGTATTACTAAATTAAAAGTTTTTTTTTTTCTATTCATAAAAATAGCAGATTTAAATTCTTAAAAAAAAAAAAAAAAAACAGTTATAGACACTATATCTAGCATTCAACGGTCAAGCAAGTTTATTAGGGTCAATAAATACTAAGGTTAAAATAATGACTAAACAAACAAACAAACAAGTAAATAAATAAACATGATAATTAAAATAAATATTAACTCAAATAATACAAACATTAAAACTTATTTTAAGCATTTTAAAACTTAAAACACTTATCTCAGGTAATTGCCAAGACAACAATATCAGATTTTAATTTATTTTTACATTATGTACAAAAAAAAAAAAAAAAAAAAAAAAAAAAGAATGAACATACATAAACACTAATAATAAAAATGTCAAAATTTAGTACAATTACTAAAACATGTCACTAAAGGTAAAATTTTTGAGATTCGTGTATAAGGTTTGCAATTTGCACTTGCACAAGTATCTGTGAAAATTCTTAAAATTCATGGCGTATATATATATATATATATATATATATATATATATATATATATATATATATATATATATATATATATATATATATGCTGAAGCAAATATGATCTTGCTAAGGTTGATGAAACTTATCTTCAAAAATTCTCAGAGGGCAAAAAGTATTTGACCTCGGCTGAATTATGATGCCCAGAGTTTGACCTGCCCTCGAGTGCTTCATTCCAAATTGGATGGCCTGCACTCCCTCGCATGTGCTGGCTGGACCTGTTGCCCTCAGAATGCACTAAACCAGAAACCTCTGATACTAATATCATTTCCTATGAATTAAATTCTGCATGATAAATGCAACATGACAATACTGTGTGATAATTACAGTATATATCAAAATTTGTCGATCAGTATATCATAATAAATTCAAATAACACGTTATTGCATAGAGACACAAGATATACAAAATAGATCAGCCATATCAGTATTATTGGCTGATTACCCGGCGAGTGTAATAATGGCCACATCTCATGCTCGCAAACCCACCTGAATGGGTTAAACTGGTGGAAAAGGACTGACTAATTCTAAAGCAAATAACTCAGCCACTCAGACATCATCACTTTCAGTCACAACTGAATGGAAATGAACTTGGAATTACTTGAGACCACAGAGAGCTGTAACTATCATTACACTTTCAGCGTTTAATGGAGCAATGGTCCAAAAAGAAGCTTGATTATAAATGAGTAACTTTGACTGCCAAATACTACAGCTACAGCATACTGATGGCTGGACAGACAGTTTAACATTGATGGTGAATACTGATCGGGTGAATGATGAATTCTGTGCTGAGTGTGACAAATCATCAAGCACTTTTGAGAAAGATAGAATTTAAGATTGAATTTAAGATTGAATTTAAGAATCCCCCCAATATATTTTGTATACTCTGGGCATGTATTCGGGATTACCAATTACCATGGGCACAGATAGCAGAGAGACCTGGCACCACATGATGAAATATTTTACACAAATTAAAATTGTGTTTTTCTGTAAAGTTTGATATATTTCTGTATTGCAAAGAATTTCAAACTGGCTGTAAGCAACCATGAATGAATGAGTATTTCTGAACTCGAGTAGGCTATTTATGAGCTCTTGAAATTAAGTGTAGCCACCTACTGTTTTAACATCCTTCATTTTTAATGGAAGTATTGTCTCATAAAAATAGTATGAGAAGCATATTATTTAACTGCAAATTTATCAGTTAGACATGATATATATTTCTATATATATATACAGTATATATACATTTTTTTACATACATACATACAATTTATATATATATATATATATATATATATATATATATATATATATATATAGTAGCGCTTGAAAGGTTTATATGTTGTTTAAAATGTATTTCTATAAGCAGTAAATTAATAAGATTCCTAGCTGTGCTCTATTACTGAGCTCTATTCTGACAGCAAAGTTGTAACAGGAAAATTATATACAGTATAAGCTGCATATTAAAACATTTAAATCAACACTGTGGCTGCTTAATCTGTGTGTGTCTAGTACAGATTGAATGATATGGTGCTTTTTTTTTTTAGCATTAATGCAAATTTAATATTAAATAAATAGTTCACTCACCAATGCAACTTTACAGAAAATGGAAACACACACAGACCATCCAAAATGTAGATGAGTTTGTTTCTTCATCAGAACAGATTTTGAGTAATTTACTGCAGTTACTCACAAATGGATCCTAAATGGGTGCAGTCAGAATGAGAGTCTGATAAAAAAAAAAAATAATCACAATAATCCCAAAGTAATTGAAGTAATTAACTCCAGTCCATCAGTTAGCATCTTGTGAAGCAAAAAATCTGCATGTTTACAAAATAAATGACATTTTAAACCATTGCATCTGTTTAAAACAACAGTCAGTCAGTTAAAATTACATAATTCGTAATAATGCTTCCTCCTAAGGGTGGACAATATTACCGAAATATTATATAGTCAGTCACCATTTTACCATTTATTTCAAGCTAACAATATATATCACAACATAGTTATTTTTGCTTTAAATAAGGTCTCTATGATGTAAAAAAAAAAATAAATAAATAAATAAAAAATGTTTTTACTATATATATATATCATAATTGTAACATTTGGACCAATCAGACACACCATTTTTCATTTGATTTATCAAATCAATTATTTATTAGATCAACAAATGATCACAGACCCCTCAGCCACTAAACATATTAGGTGCCATGATATCTGCAAACAAACCCAGACCCATGGTTTCCATGACAACCACGACACCTTAGCCAGACCAGATAACTTTTATGACCTAAGAGTATGTGGAGAGATTCGTCATCCTACTAAGTTCTCTCTGAAACAGACACACACTGCTAAAAAAATAGACTCCTCTCTAATTAATTAATTGTAAAACCTTTGTTTGAATAAACACACTTATACTTCAGAGCATTGTGTATGCGGTTTCTGTTCTACTATATTGTCTTTTGTGTATTGTAAATGTTTCATGCATGCTTATGATGATCTCTAGTTAATATAACCTCGTCTATATGATGTTTGGTATCTATGAGTTCATATATTCATGATCTAAATGAGAGTGTATATTACATGTCAATACCTATCCAACCAATTAGTTTTATAAGAATCTTAAAGATTATTCTCTTGAACCCCTAAATCTAATTTCGTATACAAAAAAAACTTCCCTCCAAAAGGTACCATTCTTCATTGGCTCACTCAAATCCTGAGGGTGTGACAGCGTCATCCTATATACTATACTGTAGATCATTGATCACCAGATCAGGGCGGTTCTTTTAGATTCAGGAATTCCAGGAGAAGATGCTGAGCTACGAACCTTCAAAACCACCCTATGGGTCTCATTCATGAAACATTCGTAAATATACGAGTAAATATCTGAGTGATTTGCGCGTAAAGAGAACTTCCCGAAAACTCTTCTCCTGATTCATAAAAACTTCGTAAACGTCAGATGTGATAGTGAAATGTGTGTGTGTTAATGAATTCCAATCAGTCGTAAATGGGACGCGCGTGCACGCTCACTCTCAATTACCATAAATCCCGCCTATTAAATCCGACTGACAACTATATATGAGCATCATATTATGACACCAAACGAAGGATTTCAACATGTCTTCTCAAAAGCGACTGAAAAAGAAACATTTCTCAGCTGCAGAAATTGAAGTTTTATTATCAGAAGTTCATTCAAAACGCCACATTTTATTTTCAAGCGTACTAGTGGCGTATCAGGTCCTAAAAAAGGAAGTTTGGCAGCATATTACAGATCCTCCCTTACGAAAAATAACCATGGTTTTATTATAGTAAAACTGTAGTAACCCATGTTTTTTTGGCGTATTGACTCCCATTTGTCTAACCACAGATTTACTAAATATACCGTGGTTAAACTATGGTTAAATTAGCAAAACCATGGTTAATTTGTGGTTACCATGGTTTAACTATAGTAACCATGGTTTTTGGGTTTCATTTGTAGTAAAACCATGGTTAATTTCCATAAGGGCTATTACTGGCTCTCATAATAAAAGTTAAAAGAAAAACCGTATGTAATTAATATATATTATATTTTTTTCAAAATGCTGTGTAAATATGTACCCGATTATGAATTAAAATGCAGCCATATTAGTGAGCAAAACGTTCAGACGTTAAACGCACTATTTACACCTGGCTGGGAGCAGGTGTAGATTTCTTTCGTACCAACTAACATTTGGAAAATACGAACGTTTTAATGAATCCGAAAATTTACGCCAAAACCACTACACGCGATTTACACAAAAATTCGTTCTGCTCGTGTTTCATGAATGAGACCCTATGTGTGTACTGTATGTGTGTGTGTGTGTATGATAGACAAGTTTAAGTGTTTATGTAGTTAATAAAGTCTTACTTGTATCACATTTGAGGTTGTTCAATGTTTGCTCTTAACTGAAGTACAGTAAGAAAGTTATTTTCCTTAACCAGGAAATTAACGTTCTTAGAATTGACAGACAGTTGACACTGAGAGGTCAAGTAAAAACTTACAGCGGATCTAAATATTTATAACTAATCATAACTAATT
Source organism: Carassius auratus (assembly GCF_003368295.1). Lineage (NCBI taxonomy): Eukaryota > Metazoa > Chordata > Actinopteri > Cypriniformes > Cyprinidae > Carassius > Carassius auratus. Next base: position 22,800,687 of record NC_039260.1, read on the forward strand.
CATATATCCCCTTTGAGCTGATTCGCTACATAATTGTCACCAGTGTCAAAATCACACAAAAAATTATACTAGTCTAAAAAAGGCTTTGTAAACTGTTAACAATTAAATAAGAGTAAGAAAATAATCACAAACAATAGGATGTAGTTTTTCCTATTGCTTGTAATTAGTTTCTTATTCTTATTTAATCGCTGACTGTTTAAATGAAGAACAAATACATAAAAAATGCTACATATATTGGATAAAGTAATTCAGTGTATACATTTAATTTACTGTGTGAATTAAATTCATATTTCTTCTTACTAAAGTTACAAAAGTGATTTAGTCAAGAGCATTAAGCATTTTTATTTCTCTTGTTGTTAAACTGACATAAACGAGAAACAGAAAAAATATTGCACTGCTGTCACATTAAGAGCTTCCCAGAAACGATATACTGTTGCACATGTGTTTTCTTTCTCAGCTGTTTGATTTCACTTAAAATATAAATTACTGTCTTTATGAAGATACTTGTAAAGATGGGCATTTTGACACGTAGAAGTGTAATTAACTTTCCAAGGACTTTAAAGTTGAAAAAATAACTCCCACGCTCTATGAGCACCATCTTTATGTGTGCACACCTCTCTGACAGGGCTTAGAAACTCAGACGTCTCAGACGTGTGAGCATAGCAAGATAAGTTCTCTTTCGCCAGAGATTGCATTTCAATGGCTTAATATCACTTGTTTTTAAACTGCAATGCTAAGTTTTCTTGGCCATGTATCACAGCAACGTCACATGAGCATGTAACCGCGATAGAGATTATAGTCCACAATCTCACCGGTTGACAATTTTCTGCTGGAATATTGCCAATTTATAAACTCCATCCCTTGTTGTCCTATCACATCAAAATCTAACAACACATTTGTTTAGAAATATTTTGTACTGTTTTCACTTGGAAATATTGCTTGATCTATGCACATTTTTTTCAGAAGAGATGGCTTTTTCACTACACAAAGAAAGCAATATTATGAATAGAGGACTCATATGATGTTGGAAACACCTGTTTAATAATATAATCAGCTTTTGGAGTTGTGCCTTTTTATTTGTGGATCAGTGTGATGTTTTTATCAGCTGTTTGTACTCTCATTTGAACGGCAGCCATTCACGGCTGAGGATCCACTGGTGAGCAAGTGATTTAATGCTTAATTTCTCCAAATATCTTCCTATAATGAAACAAGCTCATCTTAGATGGCTTGAGAGAAATACATTTTTGGGTTTAATGTTGGTTGGCTTATGACTTAGTATAAGCAAGCTTAACTAGTTATGGCACTTTTATTGAATTTATCATATTAGTAGGCCTGGCATGAGTTGCTTGCTGGTCTGTAGAGAGGTCACATGCGTGTGTATTCATGGTGGTTTGTTTACTTTTTTCTTTTATGTGCTCTCTTGTGCTTTTGTTGTAGCATACATTATGTATCCTTACTTTTGATGGTAACCTTGGTGTGGTATATTTGTGAAACCTTGGTTATGATGAAATCTCCAGTAAGAGTGCAACATTTCCACTAACTAGGACGCAAATCTAATTTCCAATCAACACTGTAATTCAATCGGTTTTGAACATAGTTTTTGTATTTAAGACTGCCATACCCACTGAGGGTGCGTGACTCATATGACTATATGATATACAAACATTTAAAACAAAAGAGACTAATGTGAGCTGTGAAACATGCAGAAGAGGCTGCAAACTGATTATGAATAACTTCTATATTATATTAAGGATGGGAAAATTCTCCAATTCGCTCGGTGCATTGGCATAAAAAAAGTTAACGATGCAATGCATCGGTTTAAAAAGTGTGTATCGGATCTGGGCTAAAGCGGTTCCATATTAAAGTCCACAGAATCTCACTAATTTGCGCACGTTTATTTTTAAAACAGTTCTTAATGTGAAAATTGAAAGTCGTGACATTTGCCAAGTATGATAGCTCATACTCGGAATTGTTCTCCAAACTGTGAAAGTTACAGCGGTCATAAAACCAGGGGAAAAGGCTTCATGACTAAAAACCATAAAAAAATAAAAAAATAAAAAAGTTTGGTCTAGCTTGATCTAAGCCTATGTTAAATTTTTTATGGAACCAAATCATTTGACAATGAGTCAGACATACTGAAATAAGCCTTATGAAACAGGCCTCGAGGTATTAGAAGTAACGCTATTTTTTCCATTGTATCAGATTGCATAAAATCGCATTGTGTTGAATCGAATGGAAATCAGATCACACTGCATCCTAACAGGGGTGAATCGTATCGCATTGCATTGGTAGCTGCTTCAATATGTATCTTTAATGTATCATATCATTGGCTATTCATAGAGATTCATATCCTATAGGCCTCTGTCATGGAGATGCACACTGCTAATATATATATATATATATATATACTTGATATAATATAATATAATATAATATAATATAATATAATATAATATAATATAAATTTGTAGCCTGTTCTGGCTGTTATCATTTTAAATAAATTGAAACAAAATAAATAAATAAATACATTCATAACTGAATTAATAAAATAATCACAAGCCTTACATTTATATATATATATATATATATATATATATATATATATATATATATAATAATGATAAAATAACACCCATAAAATGTATTACAAATATATCTTAGACCTACTAATACAGTTTTTTTTTTTCATTTCATTATTATTATTATTTTGTTTAAATCTTTTCCTGAAATTATCCAGTATGCATTATCCCTGTTTTGCATCATTTCATCTTATATATTTTCCAACGGGTTTAATGCTGCAGTACTGAGTCACACACGTTGCATTTGCATTGTCCAGAAATATAAAAATAAATTATTAAACCATTCTTTCAGATGAGATCTTTAACCTCCGGCAAATAATGAAATCATATTATATAAAGGTTTTAAAAAGCATTTGAGATAAACATAATACACATATCAAAACATACGCAGTGTAGCCTGAGCTCAAGGCTAAAGGTGTCTGGAGTACTAAGAGCATGTTTATGGAGGGATACGCAGGCAGTGCTCTTCCAGTGGGAGGCGGTACTCTTAATGAGTGTAGACAGTCTATACAAGGTTATCTCCCTGGAGAGCGAGAGTGTAAAATGGTTTTCTATCCCTGCAGATGAGTCCCTCGGTTTTCCGTTAGCTTCTCAAATCAGAATGTACGGTGTGTTTGTGGGTTCAGAGTGTCGGAGTTGGCGGTGCTTTATTTGTTTGGGAGGACCTCATGTTTACATTTGTGGTTTGTGGGGGACACTATTTTCAAATAAAAAAATAAAAGTTTATGTGCTTTGGCCATTCACTTACACAACAATAGCATATTGGGAGACCGAAAACACAAACTTTTGAAAATGTGTTTCAAAGAGTACATTTTTCATTTGTCTCCATGTACATGAAATTGTGAAAACACTGATGTCATGTGCATATGTATTCCCTCGGTGGAATACCCACTACCATTTTGAAGTTTACATGGAAAGTATATATGGACAGACCAGCGAGTATGCTTCATATGCACACTTCAGGCTGCTCCATAGACCACAATGCAACACGATTATGATGCTAACACAGATCACGTTTAATTTATCCCTACCCCAAACAACTGTATAATATGGAATTATATATATATATATATATATATATATATATATATATATATATATATATATATATATATATATATATATATATATATATATACAGTCATGCCCACAAATATTGGCACCCTTGGCAAATATGATCAAATAAGGCTATGAAAATTAATCTGCATTGTTAATCCTTTTAGATGTTTTATTTGAAAAATTCACAAAAATGTATCCTTTCACTGGATAATAAGAATTTAAAATGGGGGGAAATATCATTATGAAATAAATGTTTTTCTCTAATACACATTGGCCACCCTTTTATTGAATTATTTTTAAACCTCCATTTGCCAGTTTAACAGCTCAAAACTGTCTCCTATAATCCTGATGAGGTTAGAGAACACCTGACAAGAGATCAGAGACCATTCCTTCATCCAGAATCACTCCAGACCCTTCAGATTCCCAGCTTCTCCTCTTCAGTTCACTCCTCTCATTTTCTGTAGGGTTCAGGTCAGAGGACTGGAATGGCCATAGCAGAAGCTTGGTTTTGAGCTCAGTGACCCATTTCGGTGTTGTTTTTGAGGTTTGTGTTTGGATTATTGTACGGTTGAATGATCCAAACATGGCCCATTATAAGATTTCTAACAGAGTCAGTCACTTTTTGATTTTTTATCTGTTGGTGTTTAATAGAATCCATGATGCCATGTGTCTAAACAAGATGTCCAAGACCTCCAGCAGAAATATAGGCCCACAACATCAAAAATACAGCTGTATATTTAATTGTACACATGGGGTACTTTTTATCCCTGTTTTCACCAAACCCATCTTGAGTGTTTACTGCTAAAAAGCTCATTTTTAGTTTAATCTGATCATAGAAGCCAGTCCCATTTGAAGTTCCAGTCGTGTCTGATAACTGAATATGCTTTAGTTTGTTTTTGGATGAGCTAGGATAATTTTTCTTGAAACCCTCCCAAACAACATGTTGATGTAGGTTCTGTTTGACAATTTTTTAAAAGGTTTTCTGAACCAGAAACTCAACTATTTTCTGCAATTCTCCAGCTGTGATCCTTGGAGAGTCTTTAGCCACTCAAACTGACCTCCTTACCATGCATTAGGACGATATAGACACACGACCTCTACCAGGCAGTTGTCTAACATTTTCTGTTGATTGGAAATTCTGAATTATTGTCCTGATGGTGGAAATGGGAATTGTCACTGTTCTAGCTCTTTTCTTAAAGCCACTTCACCAATTTGTGAAGCTCAATCATCTTTTGCTGCACATCAGAAACATATTATTTGGTTTTTCTGATTGTGATGGATGATTAAGGGAATTTGGGCTTTGTTTTCCCTCCACTTTATATTTCTGTGAAACAGGAAGCAATGGCTGGATAATTTCATGATTATAATCATGCTGGAGTGCTCAAAATTGTGAATATGAATGGGAATATACTTCAGAGATATTTTACTCATAAGAATTTCTAGGGGTGCCAATAATTGTGTCCATCATAATGATATTTCCCCTCCGTTTTAAATTCTTATTATCCAATGAAAGGATACATTCTTGTGAATTTTTTAAATAAAAAATCAAAAGGATTAACAATGCAGATGAATTTTCACAGCCTTTTTTGATCATATTTGCCAAGGGTGCCAATATTTGTGGGCATGACTGTATATATATATATATATATATATATATATATATATATATATATATATATATATATATATATAATCATTATAATTATTATTATTTTATTCATTTTTTTTTTTTTTTACATTTATGACAGCCTAAGCATACCTATATATATTTACTATATACAAATATCTGCACCAAACAAATTTGTATGGGGTAAAATTTTAACAACAAGCCAACTGTACAGCTGATTCTAAGTGATCAATGGCTTAGGGCATTCTAGTTCAGTCCATTCCAAGGGTTCCACCCTAAGTGGGCACTCACACAATGTAATCAATAACATACATCTGAGTAAATGAGGGAGGGAGGTTTTTTTGAGTGAAAGGCAAAAAAAAATGGACTAGAATGCAGCCTCAGTCTATTGAGAGTGAAGAGTTGTCGTCATAGTACAGAGCCCCTCCCCTCGATATCACCCTCTCCGCCATGTTGGCAGGATGCCGGCGGCAAAACATGATTGTTTACGTGTGTTGTTAACTCGGTAGTAGAGGAGGTTTCCGCAATTCCGTACTGTTTTACCATGCCTGGAAGTCACTGCTGTGTTAAAACTGCTCCAGTACCTCACACGATACATATGGAAAAATATACGAACAATTGAATACAGTGTTTTAGGTTACCGGAATGGACACAGCATCAGGACATTTACATCTTGCAATCACACATTTAACCAGTGGTGGAGGAAGTACTTAAGTTTAGTACTTAAGTAAAAGTACAACTACCCTGCAAAATATATACTTAAGTAAAAGTATAATTACTACATCAACATCTTACTTAAGTAAAAGTCATAAGTACATACTTTTAAATTTACTTAAAGTATTTTTTTAAGTAAAAGTACAATCAGTTGTCTCAATTTCTGGGCTGTTCAATTGTAACAATCACAAACAATATCTATTGTGTACTGGAAAGAGTTGTTGTGCAATACTGACACTGTAAAAATCTGGTTATTTACTTATTACTCATTAAATATTAATTAGGCTAAGCCAATTATGACATACAATTTATTTTATTTTTACTATACTATCTAAAGGATCATTTGATAGAATCTAAATAGTATCTAAATACTATCTAAAGGATCATTTGATAGAATGGATTAATGATCATGAAAATTCAGCTTTGCATCACCGAAATAAATGATAATTTAAATAATAACAAATTGAAAACCAATTATTTTAAATTTTAATAATATATCACAATATAAAAAAAAATTCTGTATTTTTGATCAAATAAATGCAGGCTTGATGAGCAGAAGAAACTTCTGTCAAAAACATTAAAAGTAGTAATGTGTCCAAACTTTTGGCCTGTACTGTATATATATATATATATATATATATATATATATATATATATATATATATATATATATATATATATATATATATATGTTTGCAAATTCTAAAAAATGTCATGATATTGACGAAAAACAACTGTCATAGTTCAAAATTATTCACAATCGAATCAAACCAAGATATAGTTTTGCCTGCATGCTTACTTGTGAATGTCAACTAAATACCCAATGTTGTATGGTAAAGAAGCTAGGGGCCGACGCCGTATAAAAAGTTTGAACATTTTTTCATCGAGTCAAAACAAACAGCTATTTTAGCCAACTACGAATGTACAGATATAGCAGTAGTTTGCTCATCTCCAAAAATGTAACATACTAGCAAGCTATCGTCCCTGCTGTGCTAATAACCAGCTAAAGAAGTTGCCCTGTTAGGGTACCACTAACTTACGTCAAACAAATATTATACTGGTGTGATATTTTTGTTATGCTGACATCCGTTTTTCTATAACAGTCATAGCACCATGTCATAGCAAGTTTGTAACTTAAATATTAATAACTAGCATTGCATGTCTTACCTCTATATGTTTCTTCAAATTTGATGGGGAGTTTTTAGACGTGTTGGAAACGTTTGTGTACATTGAACATCTTGTTACAGTCTAGTGTTTACGAAACAATGGCAGTTAATTACGTTGTCATTTTTGTCAAGAAGTGTCTGCTAAATGCAATGTAATTACAACACACTAAAACACATGTGAAGAATCTTACCAAGTCCAGCACCCAGCCACAGCAGAAAGCCTCGTAACTTTCCAAAGACTTGTGGCTTTTAAACTCCTGCATTGTGTAGTAACTTACACCAAAAACAAGATAATTCACAATGTCCATATATGTGCATGGAGGTAAATGTTCCAGGTCTCTGTGCCTCTGCAGGGAGCTCGCATGGGTCGATATTTTGGATGCCTGAGAGCTTCTCCAAATACCAATTTGCGCTTGGTGTGAGCTTTTCTTTTGCCTTATCTTTTTACATAGCTTTATTTTCTTCCTTTTCTTTCTCGTATTCGTAGATCCGTCTCTGTCCCACCAAAATAATAAATGCTCTGGAATGTTTAGTCACGCCACTGTGAAGTTCTGAAGGCATTGCCCCTGGCAACCAATGGCGTCTCCTACCGCCATGGACGACCGGCCCAGACCCCGTCCAAATCAACCCAAATCGGCACGTGTCTCCTCACGCTCATAATGTGTATGTGCACAGTTGTGCAGTCTTTACAAAGTAACATCGCCAACTACTGGCCTGGCATGAACAATACACCTTTTTAGCCTTTTCATGTGGTTGCTGCAAGCTCCTTTGCAGAATCCGCCGGCCGTGCCTTTCTCAATCCGGGCCATCTCTGCTTACTCAAGCCGGCTCACCTCCGCTCACTCTAAGCCACGACTTACTCTAGGCTTCCAACCTTCGCTCACTCAAGGCCGCAGTGTGTGACGCCATTTCATTGAGAAAGCAAAACTACTTAGTTTTGCCTTCCAAAAGAAGACACGGCGTAGTGAGTGGCTTAACATTTCAGTCACATGCTTGAGGTATTCTGCCAATCACAGCAAACCTCGCTTTTCAGACTGATGAGTCTTGTAAAAATCGATGTATTTCAGAAGGCGGGGCATAGAGGAGAAATAATAATGTACAGTATGTGGAAAATTATGCATTTTTTAACATTTAACCTCGTAAACACATTTCATTGCACCAAATACACAAAATAATGTTTTTTTTTTGTGCGTCTAAACGTAGCCAGTGTGAGGTCTTATCCATATTGTCCATACATCTTGTCCACCATTCCTGTTTCCTAGTTTTCAAATTTAAGGGTAGATGTTTTGAATTTTGCTTTTGCTTTCAAATAAATCATCTTCGTTTAAACCCAGGGTGCCCCATTCATTACTAGAACATTCAGAACTTCTAAATGCCTCCTGTGCTTCAAAGAAAACAAGTATCAAGCATCCCTTTAAGGCTTATCATTTCATGTCAAGTCTCTGAAAAATCGCTATTTATTGAGAAACTTTGTGCTGTCAACCACAAGCAAATGCCTGGAAAAGCAAGAGAAAATTATACAAAAGCATTTGATAAGGGACTCTCCCTTATCAAATAAAAAATCCATCCATTCCCTGCAGCCGAGTTTCTGGTCACATTTGATGAATCATCTAATCCTCTTCAGCGAGTCCACTTTAGGTACTGAGCTGGGTGAGATGCTCGCAGATATCTTCCCTTGCCAGCTTGCACATTCATCACTTTGTCCGGCCTCCTCAGCAGCCTGTCAATACGCTGCTCCATTCCCCAAACGGACTTGTTACATACAAGCCTGAACCTGGCCACGCTGATTTACAGTGTCTGCGTGCTGGCGCTATCTGCCTGTGTTATGATCCGCTTCACCACACTCTGGTGGCCACGGCACACTCCGTCTCGCTTGTAATTCTGTCTAAAACAGCACCTGTGAGGTTCTGCCTCTAAAACATTGGTGTTGACGCCGCTGTGGAGGACTGATACTCAGACACACGCAATCTCACACAGACAGAGGGAAAGCCAGAGCTGTGTCTCAGCTTGATGAGGCAAAACAGGCAGAACATACATTGTAGATACGGCATAAAATACATTGTGATCTGATAGGACTTTTCCAATTACCTGCCACTGGAAGTCAAGCTTTGACTGAGGATGCTTGCTGGGTTTACTCATCCCCAACACATTCAGTCCTGATGAAATCAGGAGATTTGCTTTATTGATAACTGGCCTCATCCCCTTTCTCTGGACACACAATTACATTACTTGAAAATACAAGAAATGGAAGTCTGTGGGGGATGATTATTGGCAATTCCATGAAAATGTTAATTGCTTCAATATGGCAGGTTAAAGAGTTATGCATCTTTGATTTGATCTAAATGTCTGGTTTGCACTGCACACAACCTGTCACAACCTTGCTTTTGGTTCTGGTGGGTTGGAGCAAAAAAATAAAATAAAATAAAATATTTGTCACAGGTATTTGCTGTAAATGGAAAGGGGAAGACGAGGACAAATGCAAGCAATAAAATGCTACTAACTAACTATATATATATATATATATATATATATATATATATATATATATATATTACAAAAATGGTAGCACAATACCATAAGGTTTTATTTTTTAACATTATTTAACTACAATAGTTAACTTAACCTGCTGTGCTGAAAATATTTTACCTCAATTGGTGTTCTCAGTCAAAAACTACTCCTAAATCTCTCATTATGCTATACTATCACCATATCTTAGATTCAATCTTTTTGTCAACTTATTTTCTTTCAATTAACACAGATTTGCATTTCTTTTTAGAACTGAATGATTGTAGGCCTCATAGATCTAAGCTTAAGGGCCTCAGTTTTTCACTGTAAAAAATAATGTATTATTTGTGGATATTTAAAAAAAAAAAAAAAAAAAAAAAAATCTCTCAAAAACTGTGCATAAACTAATTTAATGAGACCTGCAGTTAATCAGTTCCAAAAAAAGAACCTATGCTTACTGAAAGAAAACAAGTTTATAGCATAAGGGTAAAGTTATAATACATTTTTGGTAAATGTATTATAAGGTAAGGTAAAAAAAAAAAAAAAAAAAAAAATAACACTTTTAAGTAAGATGTTATACCTTTGTGTGTACAAAGTTTTAGGACCAGATTTGCTAACAATATGATGTTGGATCCTTAGTGCATTTTTGGCATTAAAATAAAACTGTCCCCCCCCCCCCCAAAAAAAAAAAAAACCTTCAAACTATTTTGCGCTATTTCTATTTGAAATAGATTTGTTGTTGCTAAGAGACGGCACCGCAGAGAACGGAGAGTGTGGTAGAAGGGAAAGTATTTTTTTTCCACACACATTCATTTATTTGGAATGCAAGAAAAAACAAATTATCCAAATCTGAACATATCTTTGGCACTGTGCTTGGTAAACTGCATTGGTCATTATGGAATGTTATATTATATTTGTTTTCTTTAATTTGTCCATTGTCAGTTAATAACCCGCAGAATCTTTTTTTTTTTTTTTTTTTTTTTTTGCACTGTTTAGCAAATCTGTCCCTAGTCTATTGCAATTACATTAATTTGCATTTTATGGAAAATAAAGTTATTTCTGGGTGAAAAAGATCAGAACACAAAATGAGGCATAAACTGAAAATTAATATACAGTATATATATATATATATATATATATATATATATATATATATATATATATATATATATATATATATATATATATATATATATATATATATATGAACCAATCAGCTTGAACCAATCAGCTTGTGCCAAGGAGTTTAACTCTCTGAATATCACCAGTTACAGTATGTTAACAACCTGTCAGCCGGCACATCTAGAGTTTCATAACTGAACTAATCATGGAACATGATCTTTACTGAATGTTCTAATGAATTTTGGCATAAAAAAATAAATAATCATTTTGACCCATTCAATACATTTTTAGCTATTGCTACAAAAATACCCAAGCAACTTAAGACTGGTTTTGTTCAGGGTCGTATGTACATTACTTAAATTAAAAGTTGTACTGTATCTGTTTTGTGACCTATTGTGTGACCTGGAGCCCAAGACTCTATAGATATACAAGTACGGTTCGCTCATATTACCATAAATGGGAGAAAACACAACATGCGGTACTGCAGAAAAAAGTTCCCATTGTGTCACGGCCGCTGCCATTAGCTCCAGATGCCACAGTCAGTGTCTTGAGATGAGCTTAGGATGCATTGGCTGGTCCAGCCTAAAATACAAGCTTTTTTTAACTCTATTTGAGCATAGGAAACAACATATACTGTATGGAATAGTTGTCAGATTGTGTTGCTGATTATAATTGTTATCGTATAATTGTGAGTACAAAAAGTTTTTGAGGTTTCAAAATTAAATAGGACTTTATCTTGGATGCCCAAAATAGCTGCACGGACACAATTTAAGGAAGAATGCAGGATGAACAGACTTTCATTAAAAAGGGAATTTGCCTGAGCTAACATGAACTAACATTGAACATGTGTTATATTTTAAATAATGTTAGTAAAATTGAAGAAATCATTGCTCATTGATATATAATGTAATAATAATTAATTAAATATTCTTAGCTAATTGGACTTTATTGCAAAGTTTTAACAAAATTTCTAAAATAAATAAATAATAAATATATAAAATAATAATGATCCACTTTTAGGAAGGTTTTAGTGCAGTAAAATACCTTTTGCTGTTGAAACTTTTATTGATCTTTATCGCCTATTTTGGAGTCTGAAAGAGCCTTGTGAGGAAAACTTGCATTATGAGTAATCAATATTCTTTAATTAATGTTTAATTACTTGCTAGCTCAATAAGAAGAGGAGGCTTTTATGCTTTCTGATATCCCTGATAGTTTAGACTAATGGAGTAACCATATCCCACAGCATGGCTAATGGTAAACTGACCGAATGTCCTCCTCGAACTTGATGGATGCAGTGCAAAAGCTAGGATGCAGGTGCATCTCAATGAATTAGAATGTGGTGGAAAAGTTCACAACTCAAATTTTGAAACTGGTGTATTAAATCAATTCAATGCACAACAGACTGAAGTAGTTTAAGTCTTTGGTTCTTTTAATTGGGATGATTTTGGCTCACATTTAACAAAAACCCACCAATTCACTATCTCAACAAATTAGAATATGGTGACATGCCAATCAGCAAATCAACTAAAAACACCTGAAAAGGATCCCTGAGCTTTCAAAATGGTCTCTCAATTTGGTTCACTAGGCTACACAATCATGGGGAAGACTGCTGATCAGACAGTACAGAAGACAATCACTGACACCCTTCACAAGGAGGGTAAGCCACAAACATTATTTGCCAAAGAAGCTGGCTGTTCACAGAGTGCTGTATTCAAGCATGCTAACAGAAAGTTAAGTGGAAGGAAAAAGTGCGGAAGAAGAAGATCCATAACCAAACAAGAGAAACAGCCTTATGAGGATTGTCAAGCAATATCGATTCAAGAATTTGAGTGAACTTCACGAGGAATGGACTGAGGCTGGGGACAAGGTATCAAGAGCCGCCACACACAGATGTGTCAAGGAATTTGTTGAACCACAGGCTATGTCATAGGCATCTTACCTGGGCTAAGGAGAAGAAGAAATGGACTGTTGTTCAGTGGTCCAACGTCCTCTTTTCAGATGAGAGCAAGTTTTGTATTTCATTCTGAAACCAAGGTCCTAGAGTCTGGAGGAAGTCCAGTGTTAAGTTTCCACAGTCTGTGATGATTTGGGGTGTAATGTCATCTGCTGGTGTTGGTCCATTGTGTTTTTTGAAAACCAAAGTCACTGCACCTGTTTACAAAGAACTTTTGGAGCACTTCGTGCTTCCTTCTGCTGACCATCTTTTTGAAGATGCTGATTTCATTTTCCAGCAGGATTTGACACCTGCTCACACTGCCAAAAGGACCAAAAGTTGGTTAAATGACCATGGTATCGGTGTGCTTGACTGGCTAGCAAACTCACCAGACCTGAATCCCATAGAGAATCTATGGGCTATTGTCAAGAGGAAAATGAGAAACAAGAGACCAAAAAAATGCAGATGAGCTGAAGGCCACTGTCAAAGAAACCTGGGCAACCATACCACCTTAGAATTGCTACAAATTGCTCACCTCCATCCCCTACCAAGTATTGAGTACATGACAATAAATTAACATACTTCCAGAAGGCCAACAATTCACTAATTAATTTTATTTTTTTTTATTATAATTGGTCTTATGAAATATTATAATTTGTTGAAATAGTGAATTGGTGTTTTTTTTTTTTTTTTTTTTTTTTTTTGTAAAATGTGAGAATCATCACAATTAAAAATTCAAAGACTTGAAAGTTCTCAGACTAAATCTAAAATATCTTAAACTGTGTTCTGAAGATGAATGGAGGACTTTGGAACGACATGAGGGTGAGTCATTAATGACATAATTTTTGGGTAAACTAACCCTTTAAACTACTTCAGTCTGTGTGTATTGAGTTTATTTAATACACAAGTTTCACAATTTGAGTTGAATTACTGAAATAAATGAACTTGTCCACGACATTATAGTTTATTGAGATTCACCTGTATATGTATGCATTACTGTATGGTATTTACAGGTGAGAGTTGTAATGAGGAAACATGAAGCAGTATTACAGTGCCGCTTTTATGGATTTTAGGAAATTACCTTTAATACAGTGTGTAACACAGTTCTAAGTGAATGAAAACATTAGCATATTGCCCGCCCACTCATTGGTCTTTTTGCACTCTAAGTGCCTCTTTTGTAATGGTAAGAATAAGTTTCCCCAGTAGCGCTGTACACAAAGCAGCACTTCACTCACAAACGCTGCTTTATCAGGCATTGCAGGCATGATGAAGGGAAATGAGACCAATCAGACCAATCACTGCAGATAAGCATCACGCAAAGGAGGAGTTTAGAAAAAAAAAAAAGACTAGACAGGACACAGATCCAATATCATGAACTTAAGAGCATATGACAAACATTTCTGCATGTTAGCATCAACTTCTCAAAGGTCCCCAAATTTAAACTACTTTGTTTGTAAGCGGTAAATATGCCAAATGTAATAAATGAAATCAGTTTCTGTGCTACTAGTGCCATCTAACAGAACTATACATATAAAGCATATTTTCAAACCTTTCTAAATGCCACCTGTGTGCATCACGCCTCCTAGAATTAAAACATCACAAACGCATCTCTTATGGGTCTACAAAAGTAAAGCTGGTCATCCAGCCTGGTCATAGCTGATCAGTAGGCTGGTAGGCCAGCTAAAACCAGCAATTTTTAACTTCACATTTATCTAACCTGTCGAGAAGAAACTCAAGTTTGTTGTATCGATTGAAAACCAAATATTCCATTAAATTCCCCCAGCTTGTAAAAACAATGTAGTGTTTAGCCTACTCTTGTTTAACCTTTGTCTGTCTCTGTGTATTTTAGTTTGTACTTCTGTAATAGAATCTGAATTTAGTTTTCCACAATGACTGAACATCCTCTGGCTGAGCCTGCTATAGTAGCCACACAAACACTTTACATAAATTTAAGAAAAAAACATTTGTTCTTTAAATTGCTTATTTTGAACAATGGCAAAATAACTATATTCTTATGAGAAATGTTCACAATCATATTAAGATTACGGTTTTGGCAAATCTGAGCCTAGTTTGAGGCATTGTTGAGATCTCTGAAGGAAAATACATCTATTTAAGTATCCATTTGCTCTCCATGTAATCTCATTGCTGTCATGATTAAACAATTAAGATATTAAATTGTGATTTTTCCTGTGGGAGGTAAATAAAAAATAATAATAATAATAACACACACACACACTGCTGTCATTATGTATTAGGCTGATGATTTTGTTGTCTATGGCGACATCTCTCAGTTCCCTAAGTAATAAATGATCTGAAATGGAATGCATGGACTTGCATAATTTAAAACAATTGATTCCTTTTCACAAAATTAAAGGGTTGCTTCACCCAAAAAAGAAAATTATGTCATTAATGACTCACCCTCATGTCGTTCCAAACCCTTAAGACCTCCGTTTATCTTCGGAACACAGTTTAAGATATTTTAGATTTAGTCCGAGAGCTTTCTGTCCCTCCATTGAAAGTGTGTGTACGTTATACTGTCCATGTCCAGAAAGGTAAGAAAAATATCATGAAAGTAGTCCATGTGACATCAGAGGGTCAGTTAGAATTTGTTGAATCATTGAAAATACATTTTGATCCAAAAATAACAAAAACAATGACTTTATTCAGCAATTTCTTCTCTGCCGGTACAGTTGTGAGCATGTTCACTGCAGTGTAGTGATATCCATTTCGTGAACGAATCACTTGATATAACTGGATCTTCTTGAACCAGTTCACCAAATCGGACTGAATCATTTGAAACAGTTCGCGTCTCGAATAAGCATTAATTCACAAATTACTTAAGCTGTTAACTTTTTTAATGTGGCTGACACTCCCTCTGAGTTAAAACAAACCAATATCCTGGAGTAATTCATTTACTCAAACAGTACAGTGACTGAACTGCTGTGAAGAGAGAACTGAAGATGAACACCGAGCCAAGCCAGATAACAAATGAAAGATTGACTCGTTCTCGAGTCAAGATCTGGTTGCATCGGTTTTCGTATCACCAGTAGTGATGGGAAGTTTGGTTCTTTTCCGCAAACCGGTTCTTTTGGACAGTTCGATTCAATAAACTGGTTGAAGAAACTGGTTCACTAGTTCTTTTGTGCTCGACGTAATGACATCATTGGCAATGATTGCCCTTGATTCAAGCCTTCGGTTTACCCGCGCTCATAGCATTAGCACAGAATCAGTTCAGAATCAATCACCAAAAGAATCAGTTCGGTTCAGACGCACAGTATCATCAGCTCCTCGGTTCTCAAATCAGACGCGTCTGACAGAAACGGTTCTTGACTCGAGAATGAGTCAATCTTTCGTTCGTTATCTGGGTCGGCTCAGTGTTAATTTTCAGTGTACTGTTATTGGTTTGTTTTAACTTCGAGGGAGTGTTAGCTACATTAAAAAAAGTTAACAGCTTAAGTCATTTGTGGATTAATGCTTATTGGAGAAGCGAACCATTTCAAACGATTCAGTTAGATTCGGTGAACTGGTTCAAGAAGATCCGGTTACATCGAGTGATTTGTTCGCGAACCGGATATCACTACACTGTAGTGAATGTGCATACAACAGACCCGGAAGAGAAGAAAATGCTGAATAAAGTCGTCGTTTTTGTTATTTTTGGACAAAAAAATTATTTTTGTTGCTTCAACAAATTCTAACTGACCCTCTGATGTCACATGGACTACTTTGTTGATGTTTTTATTACCTTTCTGGACATGGACCGTATACCGTACACAAACTTTCAATGGAGGGACAGAAAGCTCTCAAAAGAAATCTAAAACAAATCTAATCTTAAACTGTGTTCCGAAGATGAACAGAGGTCTTACGGGTTTGGAACGACATGAGGGCGAGTCATTAATGACATAATTTTCCTTTTTGGGTGAACTAACCCTTTAATAATATTTTCTTGAGTCACAGACTTAGTAAATCTTAATCTGTGCGTTATGTAAGGTGATTTGCTTAGCACCATTTAATTGGAGTTTTTTAAATAAATTGGCTCCCTTGAGGCACATTGTTAAGACACACATCTGAAACAAAGCTGATATTTAAATAAAGCATAACTTAGAGTTCCATTAGGTCTCCAGAGCTATTTCTGCAACTTTGTCTAACAGTCTCTGGAAGTCAGTTTTCTGGTGCCATCAAATTTATGTAAAATGCCTTTGGAGTGATTGGCAGTGAGTTTCATATCCTCATTCATTTTTACATTAAAAATGTCTTCCGCACTGCACAGTAGGACTTTAATGGGGAAACTCAGAGTATAAGCAAATGAACATAAGCTAACACATCATTTTTAAAAGATAAAAGTACCTATTACAGCAATGAAATATTGAGGTACTTTCTGAAAAACTTAACCTAAAAAAAAAAAAAAAAACATTTAAAATGTGATTCTTAACAAGATTGAAGACAGGGAATCTATCTCGTCTCCCTCTGATAAAGAAGTAATTGATGTGTGAGGGATTATGCTGATGCCTGGAAGGGAATTCATTTTGTGATGAATAAGGATTTTGGCTGTTATCGTGTCTTTTCCCCTCTAATTTCCCTTGTAACTAAAGCAGAGCGGACGTGTAGTCATTATTTGCTCATTATTAGAATGAACTTTGGCGCAGTAGAGCTACAGTGAACTTTAAGGTACAGTGTAGAAAATAATAATAATAATAATTATATATATATATATATATATATATATATATATATATATTTTTTTTTTTTTTTTTTAGATAAACAAAATAATTATTTAAATGATTATTGCAGCTTTGTGTTTACTTACAATTCCAAAGTCCTTACAATGTTGAGGATTACAACTAATGCACGTAACGTTGATCTTTTTAGAACCATAATAAAACTCTTTATAAAGTTCTATGTAAGAAATCCTAATATTATGCAATAAATCTTAGCCCTCATGTTGTGTTCTGGTCACTTAGACCTGGAGGAGATTTTCACTTCTGACAAGATTTTACATGTACATTTTAGAGGGCTTGTCATGTTTTACTAGGATAACCCCCTAAACAATCCCTGAAAGTTAAATTTAATTTTGAATATCACTGCAGTACCCAAGTGAAAAAAATATATATACTAAAAAGTACTCAAATTTATTTATTTCATTATAAATATAATACAGACATATTTACTTATATAAAACATACTTAATAAAAATACTCTGAAATTGTTCATTTGGTATACTAAATTGGCATACTTAAAGAGACAGTTCACCTAAAAATGTAAATTCTGTTATGAATGACCCACTTTCATGTTTTTCCAAACTCGTAAGACCTTTGTTCATCTTCAGAACAAAAATACAGATATTTTTGATGGAATCTAAGAGCTCTCTTACCCTCCAGAAATCACTATATCTATGTTATATATATTTTTTAGTTGTGTAGTTACATCATCCCGACAGTTTCCACGATCTTTCATATCCGGAGAAAATTATAGTTTAATTAGAAGACATGGCACATTTCTTTATTTCCGTTTTGTCGCACGTCTATGGCATCATATAAACTTTGACCCCTCTAATTTGTCTAACTTCCTGTGGAACCGCCAAATACAAAGGTGAACAGAAGCAAAGACGAGACGAAGAAGAAAAAGTAGTAGCCTTGATCGAGACTATTATATTTTATATTTATATTGTTTATATTCGTATTTATACTTCAATCAATAACTTAGTTATGGATCATGATTATGCTTTGCCTGCACGTTCTGTGAAGCGCAAACGTACGGGTGAAATAAATGACCCGAGATGGTTTTGGGACAAGAGAAGCAACAAGACATGGGTAAATATTGGAGTTGCATTTCCAAGATAGAGAGAGCTTCGCGACAAGCTCAAACTACAGAGAGATGCTGAACTTGCTTGCATTCTGATAAACAGGTATGCATTCATTCAGCTAACTTTATCTATCCGTATATTTTGTGAAACGATGATGTCTTGTGTAAAACGCAGACGGACTATCTCTCATCTAAATCTACATTTGTTCTATATCTAGCTGGATAAAGTAGCTTCAAATGCAGTTCACTAACTTGTTCGATATCATAGTATAACATAATTATAATTATTAACGAAAGGCGACCGTGTTTTTTAACATATATTACTACTAGCTAGATGGAATATTGATTTGATAGGGGTCTCATAATTCATATATCTCTCCGTTCGAAAAGACGTTAGTGTCAAAATACTAAGTTAGAATGAGTGAGGAATGTGGGAAGCGACAGAGCGCGTGTTCCAATGAACAACAACTCACATGAGCCTTACGCTCTTTCCCGACGTCATCAAAGTACGTTATTATTTTGATTGAGTGACCCCTGGTTGCCAAAAATCCCATACTGTACGTTTAAAAGTTCGTAAAAGTGACTTTGTGCTTCCTTGGGATGGCACAATCAAGCGATGTTCAATTGCAGAATGCAAGCTTCTAGAGGGCACATAAGTCTGAAGTAATACATTTAGGTAAATGGGTGCTGAGCCACTGGTGGTTTTGTAGGCAAACATCAATGCTTTGAATTTGATGTGAGCATCTATTGGTAGCCAGTGCAAACTGATTAACAAAGGTGTGACGTGTATTATTTTCTGCTCATTAAAAATTAATCTTGCTGCCACCTTCTGGATTAATTGTAAAGGTTTGATGGAACTGGCTGGGAGACCTGCCAAGAGAACATTGCAATAGTCCAGCCTGGACAGAACAAGAGCTTGACCAAGGAGTTGCGCAGCATGTTCTGAAAGAAAGGGCCTGATCTTCTTGATGTTGAATAAAGCAAATCTGCTGGACCGGACAGTTTTAGCAATGTGGTCTGAGAAAGTCACCTGATCATCAATCATAACTCCAAGGTTTCTGGCTGTTTTTGAAGGAGTTATGGTTGATGTGCCCAACTTTTAGGGAGTGGTCAAATAACTGAGCAAGGCAGTCTCAGTTGAATGTCCACTTCTGAAGCCAGATTGGTTGCTGTCAAGGAGGTTACTTTTTGTGAGAAATGCAGAGACTTGGTTGAACACAGCTCGTTCAAGTGTTTTTACAATGAATGAAGAAGGGAAACTGGTCTGTAGTTATCTAAAAGAGATGAGTTGAGGTTGGGTTTCTTAAGTAGTGGAGTTATACAAACCTGTCTAAATGATGAGCGAAAAACATCAATGTGGAGAGATGTGTTAATGATGTAAGTGAGTGCAGGTACAACTGCAGGAGAAATTGCTTGAAGGAGATGAGATTGAATAGGATCAAGCGGACAAGTAGTAGGATGATTAGAAAGGATAAGTTTGGAGACCTCTGCCTCAGAGAGTGAAGAGAAGGATGTGATTGAGTGTATGTTTACTGGTGATATGAGTTTGAGGTTTGGAAAATTGTGCACTGATGGTTTTAATTTTACTAATGAAAAACATGGCAGCTAAGTTGTCAGCTATTAGAGATGAAGCAGGAGGGGGAGGAGGTGGACAAAGTAGTGAGGAAAATGTTTTAAAAAGCATGTGAGAGTTAGATAAATTGTTATATTTGTTATGGTAGCATGCCATTTTAGCAGTGAAGACAGAGAAGGAAGAGAGGAGTGACTGATACACATTAATGCCAGTAGTATTTTTGGATTTGCACCACACCCTTTTAGCAGCTCTAAGCTGAGAACGGTGTTCGTGTAGAACATCAGATAACCAAGGGGCGGAAGGGGTGGTACGGGCTGGCCTGGAAGACAAGGGGCAAACAGTGTCTAAACAAGATGTAAGAGTGGAGCAGAAAGTATCAGTAGCACTGTTAGCATCAAAAGATGCTAACAGTTTAGGGGAAGGAAGTGAAGACGAAACCATTGGAGGGTAAGAGTGAGCATATGTTACGTCGAAAGATGACATGTGGAGGGGTAAGTGATGTGTCAGGGAACATGTTGAGGTTAAGCGTGAGGAGGAAGGGATCCGAGGTGTGCAGTGGAGTAACCAGTGCATGATCAGTAGAGCAGTGTAGTGTATAAATAAGGTCTAGTTGGTTGCCTGGTTTGTGAGTAGCAGTAGTTGACACTCGGTTGAGATCAAAAGAGGCAAGCAGAGTGTGGAAATCAGCAGACAGAGGTTTATCTAGGTGGATGTTGAAGTCTCCAAGCATAACTAAGGGATTACCATCCTCAGGAAAGGTTGAGAGCAGCACATCTAATTCATCCAAAAAGTTAGCTAGTGGTCCTGGGGGTCGATTCAGGTCTCTGTCAGGGCCACGAGATTAAGCTTTGGATGACTAATAATAGAAGTAATGAAATCTGCTTTGTTTACAGCAGATTGGCAATTCCAGGAACCAATAGA
This sequence comes from Carassius auratus, assembly GCF_003368295.1. Lineage (NCBI taxonomy): Eukaryota > Metazoa > Chordata > Actinopteri > Cypriniformes > Cyprinidae > Carassius > Carassius auratus. The sequence continues at coordinate 22,821,685 of NC_039260.1, forward strand.
AAAATAAAGTAGTGTATTATCAGACATAGGCAAAATGTGCAGGTTGTTAAGTTTGCGCTACCTGCATTGTGTGATGCGTGGTTTGCGAGTGGAAGTGATAGTAGGAATCTGGAAACACATTGTAAGAATTGGTTATAAAAAATGAAACAGAAGTGAAATAACTATAAGGAAAAAGAGATTAATCAAAACAATACTTATATCCCTTGCCAGTGTCACTGCCCAGTGGAGTCGCACGGTAGAGTCGATGATATTTACACTCTTCGGTCTTCACACGAGGAGGGCTTAACTGGAGGGCTGCCGCGGTATACTAAACATTTTTATACTCGTCAGACAAAAATGGAAATTGAATTCAGCTGAGCACACTTTTCTGTTTATCGCAACAAAGGTCTAAGCAAGCGCACAACACGGACTTTGACGAAGAGGCTGAGGCGGTCGGATCCATCTGCAGTATTTTATTAATTCAGGTAAGGGCAATCCCAGAATCCTAACTTAAACAGGCGTGGGTCAAAGGGCTGGCAGCTTAGGTTCACAAACGAGATTAGAGTCCAAGTCAAAATCACAAGAACAAACACGAGAAACAAGCTAGAGGCAGAGTTAGGGTAAATCAAGACTTCACAAATGAACTAGCAGCAGAGCAGTCTACAGAGCAGAGCAGAGCTGAGGATACACAGGTGATAATAATGCAATGCTAAGGAGATTAATCAGGAGATAATGAGCAGGTGAGTAATAGGCAAAGCAGTCCTAATACGCAGGAGAGAGGGATCTGGTGAAACCAGGAGGAGGCGTTGTCGAGCGTTCCGTGACACTGACAACATATGCAATAGAGTAGGAGACCAAACGCAGCACGTCTCAACACAGTAAACAAACAAGCGTTTCCTAGCAACGACAACTGCACTAAACACTAATGAGGCAAGAAGTAAACACACTTACAATCTGCTTTTAAGTCCCGCTGATTTAACTGCTTCTCTCAAAGGGTATTACTTTACACTGTCTTTTTTAGAGTACAAGACCAAATGCACCACGTCTCAATTTTTTTTTTTTTTTTTTACATCAATTCAATTTTACTTCAATTCACGTCACACATTTTAAATACATTACTTTTTTTTCTATTAGGGTAAAGTACGGTAAGTTCAATACTTGGGAAAGCTGGAAATTCTCAAAATATTATATGTATGACTCAGATGTCTTTTTGTATTTTGCTGTGAGTGTTTTCTTGTGCAAATTTAGCTTAATTGTTTAATTTACTTCATTAAATTAAGCAATTGTCAGACTCTGTTCCATGTTTTGTGTGTGTGTGTGTGTCCCACCACATGCTCCATGTAATGTTTAAGCCCTGTGTTTTCCAGTCTCTGGCGTGATATCTTGAACATCTACTCCTTGTGCTGCGTGTATGTCTCCTGACATCCCTGTGGTTTTGACAGTTCGGATATAATAAAGATTGTGAATATAGCAACTCATTTGTCTCTGCTTCTTTATTCTACCACAGCAGCATAACTGTGACATAAGACCGCACCAAAAAAAGAAAGCTGTGCCCATTTCCCCTTATTTGTCTTCCATTTTTGATCGTGTTTTATTTTGCTTTCCATTTCTCACCCTGTGATAATGGTGATCCCTGCACGCTTTGCCGTGCTGCTGTCAAGCCCACTGGCCACCATAAACTTAAGCCCGCCCTATTCAACTGTAATAAGAATAGGACGATGAGGAGAAATGGATGGCTCAAGGCCATCTTCCTCACCCAAAAGCACCCCCAGTTCTTGCACCAGTGTTGGCTCCAGTCCCTGAATCCAGTCCAGAGCTTACTCCTTGCCAGCACCTCCAGAGTGCCCCCCAGAGCTTGCTCCCTGAAAGCTATTGCAACGTTTCGAGTCATCAAGTCTTCCTCAGGCACAAATACCTGATTGTCGAAACATTGCAATAAATCATTTTAATGGATCAGTTATATCAGTGTGTGGACGATAAGTTTGTATTTTTGTTTTAGCTTCACATTTTTCATCCTGCACCTGATCTCTGTGTGGGTTTGTGGATGTGTGCTTCTTTTGTATACTTAGTTTTTTGAGTCTTTACAATGTTTACCAGATGTTTGTGTGCAAATAGGATGCCTACTGGGTAAAGTGTACATGAGTATAAACAGCAGGATGGGAATTGTTAGCCTTGAAGTGATTTTTAATGACCTCAGATAAATGATGAAGAGCCTGGTGAGACTTTCTGTGAGCTCACTGAGGAACACACACTGGTGCATTAAGAACACACTGTAAATGCAGTAGCAACCAAGCCTTTCATTTAGCCATTGCTTCTCTGAATAATACATTACCTCAACTTTATCCTCTCTCTAATTAATGCATCGTTAAAAAATTTAAATCTGCTTGATTCAACAACCAAGAGCCGCACATTAGAGGTATTTGAGGTGCTCTCAAAAGAGAGCCTGCAAGAGAACAACAAGAAATATGCATATGGCAGTCACAGCCGCTATGGATATTTGTGGAGCAGAGCCTGTCCGGATTATCCGAAAGTTGCTAAAACATCTGCTTTTCTTTCAAACAAACTTTTCTCTGGTAATATAAACCTTTTCTCAAGGTTGCATGTCTCTCCAAAAGCCTTGCCACACCATGCTGGATCGCCGTGACTCTTTGTCTCCCTCCGTCTTGTTGGATCTTTCTAAAAGGGTTTGAGACCAGGGCTGTTTCTCTTCAGTTTCAAGAGACAACATTTATGTTTCAGTTCTAATACTTACCATTTGAAGTACTCTTTCAGATTGTGTTAATAAAGAAGCTCTGAATAGTTCTTCCTGTGTATGCCTCTCTATCCAGATGTGACAATTATACAGTATATATATATATATCTCAGATTAATAGGCTGCAATCTGTTTAACACTGCTTAAACCATTACAAATATTTTTTTAATGAATGCAGCTTCTCGAGTTCACACACTAAATGGTTTGATATTTATTATAATTATTTAATTTAATTTATTAAAATAATGATGTAATGATTGTTTAAAGTTTATTTGAATCAAAGTTGTTAAGATGGATCATCTTTGAGAGTAGCTTAAAAAAAGGATGACAAAAATACCTTGCAAAAAGTTATCTATCTATCTATCTATCTATCTATCATGCTAATGTGAGATAAACACACAAAGATAAAGAAAAAGATTAAGTGCGGTGCGGACGCGCCTGGAAAAAAACGAGCGCGACGCACCACGTGCACGTCGCGACCACATTGCTTCCATTATGAGCGCACATACCGCGTGCCTACATTGGAAATAACGAGCTTGAGCATGCAAAAGACATGATATGTGAACGGCCTCTAAGCGTACTGCAAGCTAGCCAAAGCTCAGCACATCAGAGAGGCGAAGGAAGGGCCTAATTCAACTGTCACTGCTGGTTGCCAGGTGCTCAGTGGAAAAGTGTTTATAGGGGATTATGAAGGGGAAGATAATGTAAATGTAGATGTATAACCATAAAATGGAATGATTCAATACTCAAGCATTACTCTGATTCGGACAAAGTGCTGACACCTTATCTGGACCACGTCCCTTAGGTCTTGCCTACCTTCCTTTGACCCGCGATTCCTCATACCCCTACTTGTGGGTGAGGGAGGAGCCATGACACTAGCCTTCTGTACCCGTCTGTGATTCACAGACTGAGACAGACCAGGACCCCCTGACCTGCTGCTGCTGCTTAACATTTAAGCTAAATGTATCCTGAAGAAGCTTAGATGGCAAGGAGAAAGATTTAAGAGAGGATGTGCCCCCAGAGAGAGATAGCTAGCCAGCGTCTCTTTTACGGGGGCATCCTTTCATAGCTGCTTTCGTGCATAGCCTCGATGTTGGCATAACTCATATGCTGAAACCGATGAATGCGAGAAGAAAACAGGCTTTTCCATTCATTTTCAATCTCTGTATGGAGATCAGGCAGAAATGGAAGGCTCGCCTGAGCTGGAGGGCTATGGTCAGAAAGACAACGCTCGTCGAGATGGCCTCGCGGCATCACCTTCCTAGTGTTCAGCCTCAGCTTCTTCACCATCCTTGGACATCTCCTGCTTTTCCTGGGCTGAACTCAGCAGAGCACTAGCCTCTGGATCGGAAAGTGTTAATGAAATAACATCATCCTCCAGCAGCTCTCTCTTGTCCACAGCCTACAAGTGCGAGAGGGAAAGTAATTCTCTAAACTCCACCTGTGATCCCCACAAGGTCATTTTCCTCTGTTCCTCAGCAGCAGCAGGTTCTGAACCACAGGAAGCAGATGGCTGCCCCTCTTTTCTCTTTTCCTTAATTATATATTAATAAAACTGGCTGGAAGACCTGCCAAGAGAGCATTGCAATAGTCCAGACTGGACAGAACAAGATCTTGAACAAGGAGTTGTGCAGCATGTTCTGAAAGAAAGAGCCTGATCTTCTTGATGCTGAATAAAGCAAATCTGCTGGGCCGGACAGTTTTAGCAGTGTGGTCTGAGAAAGTTAGCTGATCATCAGTCATAACTCCAAGGTTCCTGGCTGGTTTTGAAGGAGTTTTGGTTGATGTGCATAACTGGATGGTGAAGTTTTGATGAAACGATGGGTTTTCTGGTACCACAAGCAGTTCTGTTTTGGCAAGGTTGAGCTGAAGATGATGGTCCTTCATCCAGCAAGGAATGTCTGTTAGACAAGCTGAGATGCGAGCAGCTACCATCGGATCATTAAGATAGAATGAGAGGTAGAGTTGAGTGTCATCAGCATAGCAGTGGTATGAAAAGACTTGTTTTTGAATGACAGAACCTAATGATGCCATATAGACAGAGAACAGAAGTGGTCCAAGAACTGAGCCCTGAGGTACCCCAGTAGTTAGAGGTTGCGACTTGGACACCTCACCTCTCCAAGATACTTTGAAGGACCTATCTGAGATGCCCTTTGCCAGTAGGGTTGACTGGAGGATTAAACCTGGTTAACCTTTTCAAAAGCAGCAGACAGGTCAAGCAAGACAAGTATTGAAGATTTGGATTCTGCTTTTGCCAGTCTTAGGGCCTCAACATCTGAGAGCAAGGCAGTCTCAGTTGAATGTCCACTTCTGAAGCCAGATTGGTTGCTGTCAAGGAGGTTGTTATGTGTGAGAAAGGCAGAGACTTGGTTGAACACAGCTCGTTCAAGTGTTTTTGCAATATATATACAACCCCAAATCAGAAAAAGTTGGGACAGTATGGAAAACGCAAATAAAAAAGGAAAGCAGTGATTTCTAAATTTACTTTGACTTGTATTTCATTGCAGACAATATGAACACAAAATATTTCATGTTTTGTCTGGTCAACTTCATGTCATTTGTAAATATGCATCCTTTCAGAATCAGAATCAGAATCAGAAAGAGCTTTATTGCCAAGTATGCTTACGCATACAAGGAATTTGTTTTAGTGACATAAGCTTCCAGTACACAGAGACAACAACACACAAAAAAAAAAAAAAAAAAAAAAAAAAGAGATATTTACAAATTGGCAAATAAATAAATGTATAAACAATTGTGCTATAAATGAAAAAGGAATAGGATTGAGTGAGATGCAGGAATGTTCTAGGATGGAGGGTTAACATAAATATAAGGAAATATAAGGATATTGCACGTTTATAAGCATAAGTAGGGAACATTTAACTGTTCATGAGGTAGATTGCCTCGGGGAAGAAACTGTTCTTGTGCCTTGCTGTTCTGGTGTTTGCGGCTCTGAGGCGCCGGCCAGATGGCAAAAGTTCAAAGATGGGGTGACTTGGATGTGAGGGATCCAGAGTGATTTTCTGAGCCCTTTTCCTCACTCTGGATGTATAAAGTTCTTGAAGGGTGGGCAGGGGAGCACCAATAATCCTTTCAGCAGTCCGAACAGTTATCTGCAGTCTTCTGATGTCTGATTTTGTTGCTGAACCAAACCAGACAGTTATTGAAGTACAGAGGACAGACTCAATGACGGCTGAATAGAACTGTTTCAGCAGCTCCTATGGCAAGTTAAACTTCCTCAGCTGGCGAAGGAAGTACAACCTCTGCTGGGCCTTTTTCACAATGGAGTCAATGTGATTGTCCCACTTCAGGTCCTGAGAGATGGTGGTTCCCAGGAATCTGAATGACTCCACTGCAGTCACAGTGCTGTTCATGATGGTGAGTGGGGAAAGTGCAGGGGGGTTTCTCCTAAAGTCCACTGTCATCTCCACTGTTTTGAGCGTGTTCAGCTCCAGGTTGTTAAGATTGCACCAGACAGCCAGCTGCTCAACCTCTTGTCTGTAAGCAGACTCATCACCGTCCTGGATGAGGCCGATGACTGTAGTGTCGTCTGCAAACTTTAGGAGCTTGACAGAGGGGTCTTTAGAGGTGCAGTCGTTGGTGTACAGGGAGAAAAGCAGAGGGGAGAGAACACATCCCTGAGGGGCACCAGTGTTGGTGGAGCAGCTGTTTGATGTGAATTTCCCCAGTCTCACTAACTGTTGTCTATCTGTCAGAAAGCTGGTGATCCACCGACAGATAGCGCTAGGAACAGAGAGCTGGGTCAGTTTGGTCTGAAGGGCTGTTGGGATGATGGTGTTGAATGCCGAACTAAAGTCCACAAACAGGATCCTCACATAAGTCCCTGTTTTGTCCAGATGTTGCAGGATGAAGTGCAATCCCATGTTGATTGCATCATCCACGGACCTGTTTGCTCGGTAAGCAAACTGCAGGGGGTCCAGTAGGGGTCCAGTGATGTCCTTCAGATAACCCAGAACCAGTATTTCAAACGACTTCATGATGACAGACGTTAGAGCCACAGGTCCTGTCATTCAGACCTGCAACACATTTAAAAAAAAGTTGGAACAGGAGCAATTTAGGGCTAGTAATGAGGTAAAATGGTTAAATAATGATGTGATTTGAAACAGGTGATGTCAACAGGTGATTGTAATTATAATTTGGTACAAAAGCAGCATCCAAGAAAGGTCTAATCCTTTAGGAGCAAAGATGGGCCAAGGATCGGCAGTTTGCCAACAAATATGTGAGAAAATTATTGATATGTTTAAAAACAATGTTCCTCAAAGAAAGATAGGAAGAGATTTGGATATTTCACATTCAACAGTGCATAACATAATTAAAAGATTCAAGGAATCTGGAGAAATTTCAGTGCGTAAAGGACAAGGCCGCAAGCCTAGGCTAAACAACCGTGATCTCCGATCCCTCAGGCGGCACTGCATCAAGAATCGTCATTCATCTATAAGCGATATCACCACATGGGCTCAGGACTACTTTGGCAAACCTTTGTCAAGTACCACAATACGAAGTTACATCCACAAATGCCAGTTAAAAATGTACTGTGCCAAAAGGAAGCCCTATGTTAAAACTGTCCAGAAGCGCCGTCGACTTCTCTAGGCTCGGAGGCATCTGGGATGGACCATCACACAGTGGAAACGTGTACTGTGGTCAGATGAATCAGTATTTCAGGTATTTTTTGGGAGGAATGGACACCGTGTGCTCCTGACCAAAGAAGAAAAGGATAATCCAGACTGTTACCAGCAATAAGTCCAAAAGCCAGGGTCTGTCATGGTATGGGGTTGTGTCAGTGCCCTTGGCAAAGGTAACTTGCACTTCTGTGAAGGCACCATTAATGCTGAAAAGTACATAGAGATTTTGGAGCATAATATGCTTCCTTCAAGAAGACATCTTTTCCAGGGACGTCCATGCATATTTCAACAAGACAATACAAAACCACATTCTGCACATATTACAAAGTCCTGGCTGCGGAGGAAGAGGGTACGGGTACTTGACTTGCCTGCCTGCAGTCCCGACCTTTCTCCAATAGAGAATGTGTGGCGCATTTTGAAGCACAGAATGCGACAACGAAGACCCCGTACTTTTGCCCACCTTAAGACTTGTTTGCAAGAAGAATGGGACAAAATTACACCTGAAACACTTCATCACTTGGTGTCTTCAGTCCCTAAACGTCTTTTAAGTGTTGTGAAAAGGAATGGCAACATTACAAAGTGGTAAATGCTTTACTGTCCCAAATTTTTTTTAAATGTGTTGCAGGTCTGAATGACAGGAAATGATGCATATTTACAAATGACATGAAGTTGACCAGACAAAACATATTTTTGTTCATATTGTCTGCAATGAAATACAAGTCAAAGTAAATTTAGAAATCACTTATTTTTTTTTCTTTTTGTTTTCCGTTTTTCATACTGTCCCAACTTTTTCTGATTTTGGGGTTGTGTGTAATATATATATATATATATATATATATATATATATATATATATATATATATATATATATATATAAAATTCATTTTTTGATGAATGCAGTTTGCAGTAAGCACACGTGACGTGCCATTCCCACATCTGCGCCCACTCTTGCACTCGCTCTCACCTACGTCTCACCTAGCTACGTTCATAATCCTGTGAAACTTTTTTGACTGTGGCCATTAGTAATGTGTTTAAATGTCTGTAATAATTTCACCACCAACAACAATGCATACAAATTAATATAATAATATGACTTAAAATGTATTATATAAAAACAGTCATGCAATAATGATTGGTTAATAAATAATAATCATAGTTTTATTGTTATTGTAACACTGTTACAATTTAATTAATACAAAATGTAAAAAATAAATAAATAAATAAATGTTACAAATACCTGCAAAGGGCACGAATGGCCTGGTAATTGCTGTTGTTACACTTCAAATCCTTGTTTAATATTGACCCAATAATTAATTCAAATATCCACTTCATTTTTTATATTTTTGTCAACCTTTTGTGATAGGAATGCTACAGCCTCTTTAATGTCTTCAACAAAAACATGTGGACATCCCTACACTTACCAAACTTAACCATGGTTTTTTGTATTTTATTTTGTGGGATTTCTGAATGCTTGAGACTATAAAACTGCATTAATAAAACCATAGCCATAGGTAATTTTAATTTTATATAATTCAATTTAATTACGTTTTATTTATTTACTTTATTAAAGTTCTATTTTTAGCCCTTATAGTAGTTATTTATTTATTTATTTATTTTTAAGGAGGGGTAACAACAATACTATTCTGCTTAGGGCACCCATTTGGCCAGCAGTAGCCCTGGCTAGGAGCCATGGTGGAGCCACTGTGTTGAAGGGCCAAGGTGGAGTCCGGGAGACGGAGGCAAGAGATACTCCAGTCATGGTGCCGATGGAGACTTGCAGACCCGCCACGATCCTACCACACAGATGGTGGGCTCCGTGCCCTCACTTCCTACTGACACTTCCACCATCACATGTCTAGCAGCCGGCTTGGACACCCTTTCAGACATTCGAAGCTCTGTTTGTTTGTTCATTTGTATATGTGTCTTTGGTTCTTTCATGTGTATACATATTGTCACATAGTTCCTGTAATTAATAATACATAGTGTGACATTTTCCAAAGTTTAATATTTTAAGTTGTCTGTCCAAATATCTATGCTAAGTAAGATCAAAAGCAATAGTGAAGCACGCCTTAGCAAACACCTCTTATTAAAAATAATAATACCAACAATAATAAACCTAAGCTCAGTGAGGTGAGGCGTGTGGGAGATAGAGCAAATAGCTTCTCTGAGGCTCAACAAAGTCACTAGGTTGGATTTGATATAAAATCTATCCAAGTCTATAATTGCCTGGGAATAGCTTTGGGAGGCTGGATACCATTTGAATCCTAGTCATTTCTGAACCTTAGCCTTGAATACATTTACAAAAGATTAGACTTCTTTTACTGTGTCATTGCTAAACGTGGAAATGAAAGTGGTCCCCAGTCAATTGGGTATAGGTCAGCAGATCCTCCCCTGGGCCAGCTGGTTCAAAAGTGGAGAAAGGGGAAACAATCATAATAGCATGCATGCTCCTTTGGCTCATCTCTGTGTCAGACATTTTAAGTTATGCCAGAAGGCATGACAAGGGTAGAAAGGAAAATAAATCACGGAATGAATGTCTGCAAATTATACAAGACTTTAGGCACAGTGTTATGTGCCCTATGCTTCACACTGCCCAGGGAAGCGATACAGGCCAGGGTAATGGAGCTGGCATCTCTAATGCTAGAGGCTACAGACTGATAAGGCCCTGAATCTTGGTCTCCAGGGTTTGCATCATTCACTTTCTGCATTTCACAGAGTTCCCATTCCATATGCAGATGTTCGTAAGGTCAACGAGAGCCCAAATCATGCCAGAAGCCAACTCCTATGCCTGTGTTATTTCATATTTTTATCTCGGAGTTGTGTCATGGATGACTGCAGGAGATCTGGTCCGAAACGCTCTTGAGTGATGCTATAAAGTTGATTAGAAAGAAATGTTTATATTTAAGACATTTAAATTTATTCCAAAGCCTGTGTAGACTACTGTACAAGTATATAGGGGCACATTTACACTAATAATCCACTCTGTCCTCATTGGATAATATGGGAGAAAATGAAGACTCTTCTGTTCAGTCTTACATCCAAACACAGAACAAGGGATTGTTTACAAGACATTGTTGGGGTTACAGCTGCTCGATTGACAACAAAATGAGCATACAACCAAACAGAACTCGCTAGTGTTAATTTAGTCAGTTATTTTCATTTTAGTCTTCGTCTTAGTCCCGGACTAAAGTGATTCTGATTTACAGTACAGTCTCTGCAAATTTAAATGACTATACTGCCTAAGTTAACAATGTATCCAAGTAGATGTATTAGCATTTCAATAAGTCATTTTATGTGATTAGTGAAAAAAAATAAAAAATAACCCTTTATATTGAAAGCACATGAGCAAAGGAAGAAAGCTAGATGAGCAACTGCTAGTGAATTGAATGTGTATGCTAATTGATAGTTTTCTTTCTGGGTTATCTGATGGAAACCCTCTTATCCAACTCTTTAAACTCTCTGCCATCTGAATGCTGGGATGTCATTATGGAGGTGCATGTAAATATCCTTTTTGTAGATTTTATCACATTTATAATGTATTGTCTATTCTCTTTATTATTAGTATTACCTTAAATTATATGTAGGTTTGGAATATATCTATACTTTCTGTACAGGAAGCCCCTGATGAATTCACCAATTCCTTGTGTGTTGGCCAAAAAAAATTCTGATCCTGAGAAACAATTATCATTTGTGCTCTATTATCTGTCCAAATAGTGCCCAAGAGCCTTTTTACGTGAATTCCCCATTGACAAACATGGGCTAATGTGCACTCAAAATCTACTGAATGTACTTGTGAGCTGACTCCAGTACTGCATGCAGAGTTCATCACTTCTGTCTAAAAGTATTCAGAAAGCAATACATATATCCTTCTCTTTCTAATTAATGATGCTGTAATCATTGAAAGCAGGACACAAATCTAAGGTTAACTATGCACAAACTGTGAAAAATCTAAATGCATAAAGCTATATACGTTAGAATTAAAGCTATGTGTTGCAGCAATCAGATTGTGTGATTACAGTATGTGAGTGAAAATGTTTTTATTATTAATTTATTAATATAAGTTTAATATTTTTATTTATTATTTAAATATAAAGCTGTAAGCATATGGAAAAGCACAGGTGTAAATGGTGCATTATTGTTAGAGATGTTTTTGTCGAGAAACATTAAAAAGGTTCTGTCATTAGTTAGTTGCATCAAATAAGACAACAGTTCAATACAGTAACTACAACCTTCTAATATTTTGCTCTTCTGGTTTTAAGCATTTCCATAAATATGAAACGGTGTGATTTTATGACCTTTAACCCTTTGATGCACAAGCTATGAAAACCCCTTCTAATGCACAACATGGGTCAAAAAATGACCATATTGAAATCATATGAAAATCATACTTCGCTGGGCCTTTTTTTTTCATGTTCCATAAATAAGAAAAAAAACTTTTATACTGACGACAAAAATAGTATATATTCCCCCCCCCCCACCCCCCACCCCCCAATTTTTTTTTTGTTACTACACCATTTACACACAAGTGAAAAATGATGTTTTGTTGAAATAATTATTTTAACAGTTATTTAGACCACCATATTTAACATTTTACAAATATTTATTTGTCACACGTAACATACATGTATGACTGAAGACCGATAACACTGATATCTAACTGACTGTGATGCAGCTAGTGGATTGTAGTGAATTTGACCGAATAGATGAAAATAAAACTAACAAAATAAAATCACACAGATACAATGCCATTTAATTGCTTAGAGGCCTCACAAATGACAACTACATGTTTGTGCTTCTTGCAAACCAACCTGGTTCTGCTGACTTCTCTGTGTTTGACAGCTGGACAGTTTGACTCTGGCTGGGAGGTGGCGTTTTATTATTATTATTATTTTTTTATTTATTTTTTGTTATTTATTATATTTTTTTCCATTGCCTCTGTAATATGGTTTTGAAGGAGGGGGCTGCATTCCAAATACCTCTTCATATGTGGCATGACCAGCTCTTTGATCAATAGCTGCCATGCATTGGTCACACCATGTAATCATGGTGTTGCGTAGTGAAGGTGGTGTATTCCATGGGAGGCCAACATCTGTCTTGGAGAGCCACATCCCTGCAGAGTTTTGCTTCAACCTTGATAAAAACGCACCTGCCTCTAGCTTTCTAGTAAATCTTAGACCTTGATTTGGTTGTTCATGTGTGTTTGATTAGGGTTGCAGCTGAACTCTGCAGGACTGTGGCTCTCCAGGACCAATGCTGGCCGCCCCTGGTGTAGGCACTGATGGTGGAAACAACCAGCACATTGCACCATAGCACCATATAATAGGCTACCTACCTGTTTTACACTTAAACGAATAAGTGCAAACCATTTTTACTGAATCTGTTGGACTGCATCTGAGTTTACTCTTCGGAGGACTCATCAGACAAGTCTTCAATTCTGTCAAATGAGCCTTCTTCGACTAAGAGAGCTGGATTTACACCCACAACTACAGACTGACCCTGTGGCACATAGTCTAGGTCATGTCAAACAACCAATCACAGTTCATTTCATTCATCATCCCATTTCAAAGCGTGGAATGTAGCCACGATACCAGACTGGTGTGTAAAACTCTCGGATGTATTTTAAAGATTCTATGCCACAAACTTTAAATATTTCACATACAGTACGTTTGAAAATCCAGCATTTAGTTGAACCTGATAAGCGTTTCATCGTCACAGTTGTAAACACACGGCTTTCTTCTTTTGTGAAGGGGTGTGGCGCCATGACATCTTTGTTTCCAGGTGGAACTATAAAGAATATGACATAAGTCTTGCGGAAATCCTGTAGAATTCAACCAATCCGATGACAACTTTGACACTCCTAAAGTGTCCCACTTTTGTGTCCCATACGCATCAGTCGTTCAGCGAACTGTCTGTGTTTCAGGCCCTATTCTATACCTTTCCATAAAAAGTTTTTTTCACCCTGTTTCAACACAAACTAATTACAATTTTTCAGCACATTTATTACAGCCAACTCATATCCAAATGCTGTATCTATGACCACTTGTAATTGGATTTTAGGAGGAGGTTCTCGAAATTCATGACTACAGACATCATGAAGTCAGAATTGCTCATTGCCATTACAGTTATGTATTAAAATAACTTCAAATGTCTGTGCTTTACACAATCTACATTTATTCATGAAGCAGACACTTTTATCCAATGCAAATGATCTGTGTCACTGCATATAGTTGACAGCCAATTCCAGTATCCGATATATCCAATCAGATCACCTGAGATAGATGTTTTGTAAAAGTATAGATGTGGACTTATGCAAAAGCACAACCATTTTTCAAAATGCTAGTATTCAGTAGCATGAACATGAAAGTTGAATGCACTGGCAACTTGTGTAACAATCCATAGCATGCCACATTAAAAGAGACTTTCAGCTCCAAAGACACATTCTGATTGCAGTATGGGAATTAAATGCCTATCGAGTCATCAGAGACAGACACTCATCAAAGGCGATCAACCTTTTTTTATGTGCAAGTCTTCACATGATTAGTTACTGACAGCACAATACAGTCTGACGGCCCCAGATGAGCATTTATTGCGCTAACAAAAGTGGTAGACCAAAGCTTTCTTCTCCCCCCAGGGAAGTCGTATTTTCTTCCTCTTTGTTTTTCACCTTACTCATTTTATGTTTCTTTTGTGTCTGGTTTTGAAGATTCTCAGGGAGGCTGCAACTGCTCCCTATCCAATTTCTCCAGAGAGCCACAATGTTTTCAATATGCTGATGTACTGCATTCCCTTTCACTTTTACAAATGGGCTGCGATATTAAAATGAACACCCCATCCTGAAATCCATTTACTCTCTTGCTGGTTTAAAAACATCACTGAATTGAAATAAATGTATTCCTCCACCTTCAGGTAATATTCATTAAAATAACCTTAATAAAATCAACTGCAATCCATGTCACTTGCTCATGTTTCCTCATATGCTCGGCCTGTTCAAATCTCCATTTATACAGATTCCTTTTCTATCAGAGTAAAAAAAAAAAAAAACACTCTCTTCAACCCATCAGAGCAACTGTAAAAATAGAAAATAGGCACAAGATCGAACAGTGTGTATGTATATATATATATATATATATATATATATATATATATATATATATATATATTTTTTTTATGTTTTTGATTTTTTTTTTTTTTTTACGACGTAGTTAAATATTCATTTAATTATAAACATTGATAATAAATTAATATTTTAAATATATTATAAACATTATGCATTTTGTCAATAATATATATAGAATAAATGTTATATGATTTCGTATTTTATGAAATGTGGTCTTTTGTGTTTAATAGATGGCAAATTATTGGAATGCATTTATGCTCTTATTCAATATGACAGCACGAGTCACAACAAACATACTAAAAACATCAAATATACACTGGCTAAAGTCAAGAGATCAGATTTACAATATAACGTGTATTAAGTGACTAATAGACAGATATAAATTAGCAGCTAATATAAACTTAATAAATTCACAGTGTTTTACAGTGTACAGTAATGGCCACTATAATGGCTATATAATTCTGTATGGTATAGCCTATGTACCGTTTATTTTTATTATATTTTTTTGTTTCCTAATGGTTGCTTGTAGTATGCGTGGGCTGTTTTATTTCCTGCCAGTGTATTGGTAAGGATAAAAATAAAATAAAAAATAAAAAGTTTTGGACAAAAAAAAGAAAAAAAGAAAAAAAGAGTCAAATATTGTCACCCCCCGTGGGTGTATATAATAAATACTTTTAACACGCTATTTCCACTCATGAACATTGGTTAAAGTCAAGAGGTCAAAATTATTGCAACATAATGAGAGAGACTAATAGCCAGAAATGAGCCACCAATTTCAGACTAAAAACATTAGGTTTTCTGTAATTACGAAGGCCTTAACCTCAGCTGTTGGACACTAATTACCTCAGGTTTGCTCATCGTAATGAGGTCTGCTCTTGAGTCTCTGACCTCACTTGTTTTTTTAGCTGTACTGCAGAGGTAATGAGATCTTAGTGTTCTTCAATGTGAGACTGCAGGCTTTGTTTTTCTGTCGGTATAGACACCCATAGAGTGTACCCCAACTATTTGGTCTCTTAGATCATGTCTACACTGGACATGAACAGCTTGAAAATGTCTACACAAGATGTTTCAAAGTAACTATTGCAAATCCATTTGTCCTTTATGTCAGAAGTAGAGCAAGTATGTCATAAAATAGAAGGGGGCATCAGTTTATTGGTGGGGCCCATTGCAACATGCAGTGCTATATCTTTATATAGTCTGTGATTATAATGGGTTCTACTGGTTTTTGTATCGTCACTGTATGAATTACAGAACTTCAGACACTTTGATCTTCTGAGACATACAATAGACACATCCTCATCCTATTCCTTCCCTTCACATAGCTCACTCAGAATGGTCAGTAGTAGAATATAATGGTCTACATTAATGCAAGTGATATTTACCATCATGTTTGGTGTCATTTGAATTGTCTCAGGGCGACTGGTACAATGGTCTCAACCTTACAAAGTAGAGTAAAATATAATACAGATCCTAAGAGATAAGAGATATTTTGATATCTGTAATGGGAGTTCCCCTTACCAGGGTTCTCCATGTGAATTACCTTCTGTTCCCTTTGAGGTGTAAACCACCTAGGTTTGGGACCTGAGTTAATGCAAATTCCAATTGTTAGTTTCAGTCTTCATCTTGGGGGATGTTTGTCTTGGTCTGAGGTATTTAAAGGATTGCAGAAAAGGATCGGCACCTTATGTAGCCAGAATGAGCCCACGGTATGATGTGTATTCACACACTTCATACTGTGTATTTTGCTAAAAGTTAGGAATGCATCTTTAACTCTTAGTTTTATCTTTGAGAATTGAATGCATTTTACTGATATTGATATCTCTGAATTGGCTATGTAATTGGCATAATACATACCCTTACGAAAGGAAAATATATTTACCAATATATTTCTTAAAATATATAATATATATGTAATATATTATTTTCCCTTTTTATTTTCTAATATTTAATATAGTTGAATACATTTAATAATGTATTGATGATACATATATTATATAATATATTGCAAAATATACAAACGATTGCCGCTTTTAATATATTGCAATATATTGGAAAAATATAAATATATATAAGAATATATGCCTAATATATTACATGATATTTTCCAATATATTGCAATATATTTTTGTTTCATAAGGGTATTTACCTGACCGATAATAAATTGTTACATTTTATTTTATTCTGACTTACTCTGAAATTATTTCCTCAAGTAGATTAAGTGAAGGCTTATGTTTCCGCAAATTTGCGTCCAGGGTTAGTACATTCTGAATCTGAGACTAGATGGAGTATGAGGCACATCAAGTGAGATTATAGGTCTCTGATTAACTGCTTTAGTTAAGTTGTTATGCAGTTGCATTAACTATGGGGGGCTAGAGAAAATACTACTGGAATATTAGAATGGTTTGGGCATGTTTCATAGTACTAGCCATAACCTCTGATTATTGTCTCACTATATTCAAGTTGTTATATAATTAGATTAATTATAAGGGGCTAGGTAAAACACGATTGGAATAGCATATTTGACAGTGCTATCCATAACCTCTGATTACTGTTTGAGCTTTAACTAAGTTGTTGCATACTGTAGGTGACTGTAGGGGGCTAAACAGAACCACTATTTAAAGAATTACAAGTATGAGGCGGTCTATTAAATAGTTAGTCATAACCTCTGATTAATGATCAGACTGGAGAGTTTGTCATCGTGGGGTACATGTATACACCGGCCGGCATGATACTCCCTGAGCGACATAGATTCCTAATGAACGAGTAAATATAAAATTAAAGAATTAACTAGAATAATCAAATGTCAGAATAATAATAATTATAAACATGCATACAACCAATTTGTCTTTTCAAATTAAATTTGAGGTCATAGTAAAAAGTAGTCAGATTACATGATAAAATGGAGTCAGATTAGAATTGGATTAAATTGAAAAACGATATGTGCTAAAAAGACAGAACGTGCAGGAAATCAGCACTGGATTCCTTCCTTGAACCGTGTGCGTGGACCTTACATCACGCTGTTCACATACTGTATAGAAATGACCCAAAATGGATGAAAGCCTTTGCATTAAACAATTTAATTAAACAAATGAATTTCCAATGCTTTATAAGAAGAAGAAAAAAAATAAATCACAAAAAGGAATGTCCTAATACCTGGATGAACAGATGGACAAAAGCACAACATATGGATTAAATCTATGGATGGATGAATGGATGGAATGACATATTGTAAAAATGGAAGGTTAGATGTATGGAACAACATATAGATTAAATCTATGGATAGTTGGATTGATGAAGTATATGGATGGTTGGATGGATGAAATCTATGGATGGTTGGATCGATGGAACAACATATGGATGAAATATAGGGATGGATGGATGAATGAATGGCATGTGAATAGTTGGATGGATTGATGGAACAACATATGGATGAAATCTATGGATGGATGGATTGATGGTTGGATGAATGGAATGACATGGATGGATGAGTGGATGGATAAAATAATATCTTGATGAAATCAATGGATGGATTAATTGCATGACATGGATGGATAGGTGATGAAATGAAATAGATGGATGGGTGGATGAATGGAAGAAAATAAGGATGAAATCTATGCATTGATAAATGGATGATGTATAAACAGACCAAACCCTTCATGTCACCTCACCCTATACAAACCCCCAACCCCCAGAACCCCCCCCCCCCCAACCCACACAACCTAATAGTGTTTATATAGTTTCTTCGACCAATTTACTAATAAGATAATTGAGCAAATAGATAGAAAATACATAATTTATCTGAGATTATGCAAATAAGGATTATAGATATACAGATATTATTTATGAGTATATTAATCAGATAACATTTTACATTTCCTCATTTAGCTGAATTTTATCCAAAGCGACTTACAATTGCTATATATGTCAGAGGACACACGCCTTTGGAGCAACTAGGGGTTATGTGTCTTGCTCAGGGACACATTGGTGTCTCACAGTGGATTCGAACCCAGGTCTCTCACACCAAAGGCATTTGTCTTATCCATTGCGCTAACACCACCCCAACATAATTGGGCAAACAGTGTTGAGGAGTGAAGGTTTGTTTTGAGAGGTGGATTTCTGTTTGACTCAATGTGACAACTTCAGCTAGCTTCTAATTAATTATTGCACCTTGAAATGAGAAATGTAACAGAAAACAGAGCACGTGTCAGTGACACATTTTTTTCTTCTTCTTCTCTCTGTCAATTCCATTGAATATAAGGAAAACATGAATACTATCTTGCAGTACCAAATTGCAGGATTTGGTCAATGCCATTGCAATTATCCACTCAGAAAAATGTACAAAATATGTCACAGGGGCGGTACCTTTTCAAAAAGGCACTAAAATTATTATTTAGGTACTATGTACTTTTAAGGTACGGATATGCACTAACTATTAGGTAAGAATTAGTAAGGTACAAAGTAAGGTGTAACATTTCAAAAGGTACAGTTACAAACTACTGCAGACCCAATCGCAAGCTCACAATCATGACACCTCACCCCGTTTTTATGACATCAAATAACTAATTAAAATCAAAATTATTAGTAAACAGGACACTTGGACATTCATCTACACAAAAAGAAATTGATGGAAACCTACGGAGTCCCACACATGACATGCAAGAATAATAAAAAAAAAAAATATGCGCACGATTTACTAATTTGTTTCCTCACTGTACTAAAACATGCACACGATTACTATTGCTTTCCCTCTATTTACTATTGCGTTCCCTCAATTTGCTAATTTGTGCGCACGATTTAGCAAATCGAGGGGGAACAAATTAGTAAATCGTGGGCACAATTTATAAATCGAGTGCACTAAATAGTAAATCAAGGGAATGCAATAGTAATCGTGTGCACGTTTTAGTACAGTTAGGTTACAGATTAGTAAATCGTGCACACGATATAGCCTACAATTTTTTTCCTGCATGTCATGTGTGGGGCTCTGCAGACACCATCTTTGGGAAAGAAAAATAAAAAATGTCATTTGAATTTTAGCTTTGCTTAGATGCAGAGGGTTGGGTCTTAGATGCCGATTCAAAATGTTTTGTATTTACTTTTCAGGATGTGTGTAGCACACTCGGTTGCACAGCATATTCGTAAATTAGGTGTTGACTAACATACAAAAGCACATCAAAATTACTTCATTATATATTTACTGGACAATTTGATCAATCAGTAGAATGAAGTTTAAAATATGAAGCAAAGTTTTGGTGGTGCATGACAAAAATTTAAATTATGCAATCAAATTTCAGTTCTTTATATAAGAGTGTGTTGGTTATTTAGAACAAAACAGCTGGCATACTACTATATTCTGAGTGCTATATTGTACCTCCCAGCTCTTCTGTGGAACTTTATTCATCCATATACTTCATGTGACTCTTGGTGGTCCAGTAAATCCACTGGTTATACACAAGAATAGCTCAGCCACTGCATTAATAAATTCCAGTGAGAGCTTGATTTACATCATAATTGGACCAAATGAAATACAATCCCAAGGAAAAAGAACAACACTGCAGCAAACTGCTTAGAGTAGTGCATAATTAATAGCCCATTGTGTACCAGCTCCTTTACTGAAGGTCAAAACTCAACACAAGCAATCTGAAACAGTTTCCTCAAGGGTTCTAATGAGCACACCATTATAGATCCAAAACTCAAGGAAAAGAGATGCAATTGATACATTGATATTCATATTGACACTTAATGTAATTTACAACTGTTCTCTGTTGTTTTATAAGCTCACAGATCTAAGACACATTGTGACCTTCAGTAAAAGATGGAGGCTAATACAATGTGGAACAACATTCCTCTTTACCTGCATGTTTTTGCAAGTCTGCATGTTTTTGTTTTGTTTGCTTTTTTCTCAGAAAATTTAAATGTGAAATACAAAAGCTGATCAAATGATTAAAGGAATCTCTAGATAAAATACAGACTGACTAAAAGGATCCAGTCATATTAAAATGCAAAGCTTACCTTTGCCTGTCAGCTTGGCTAGGTATTAGGTGAGCGTGATTTCACCAAGTACAACATGTTCCTGGATCAACATCCTTGTTGATCCTGGAACAACATTCCAATCAACCAATCAGAATTGATATATAACTTTTCAGGAAATATCAGTTTAAGGGTTACAATCAGGGTCAGGTGCTTCTACACCCTTCTACATCATTTCCCACTGATTTTAGGAATAAATTATGGGTAGGGTTAGGGATTGGGTTAAGTCAATATTTTTGCATAATAATGTTGATCCAGGATCATCAAAGGTGCTGATACAGGAACATGTCTTACTTGTCAAAATCGAGGCGACCCTAGGTATCAGTGGCTCTACACTGACATATTGTGATTATGAATGCAAGATTTATGACATTATTTTTGACAGCATTGTAATTTTGCAGCATTTTTACACATGTGCCTAAAACTTTTAACAGTACTGTAGCTTTGCAGGTAGGCAGACTCTTTGTGCAAACAAAAATGGCTGGACTATTAATGGAAAAATTTATGTTTAGAAATGTAAACTGATATTTGCCACTGACAAAAAAATACAAATAACTCACGTAAAACCATTTAGTATTATTATTATTATTATTATTCATTTTAATTGCATTTATTTATTTTGCTGGTTAAAATGCTAGTGTTCTAATAATTTTGGCCACCACTGTATGTGTTTTTGTATATATATATATATGTGTGTGTGTGTGTGTGTGTGTGTGTGTTTGTGTGTGTGTGTGTATACAGTTTTTGGCTACTCTACCCACCTCTGAGTGTCCCAGTGACAAGCTATTGTGCAACTAATTATACTTTTTTAATGCATAACTCGTAGTACTATGAGGTGGTAATAAACTGCAATGTTTGTAGATTCAGAGAGATCTATTTAAAATGATTTTACAGCGATATATACTGATGGAGAGTGCTATCATATGAGAGTGATTGAGATAACATAATGATTCAATCTGATATAATGTTTTCAAGTGACAAGTATTGCTAATATAATATTGCATGATATAGTGATACATAATACATTGTTCAGAGGCATTGAAATGCATTAACTCTCTCACACACACTTATTAAATATTTTATTTTAATTAGAAAGCTGAATGGGCTGAGTGCCTTTTTAAATGTATTTTACAGGATGGTCAGATACATCTTGTTTACACTCTGTATTGATTTATTTCTTGCTGGACAGACAAAGTGCTTCCTGCAGTATTTATCGTGTAACTTAATCATGTGAAATTCTGTGACCTTAGCGATGTTTTTGTGCTATGGCAAGAAACATTTCTGTGACATTTGATATTTCCTTGAAAACCACGTCGCTCACGAACCAGTCTTATCTACAAAATTCCCTCAGTCCCTCAGATCTGACAGGCAGTGCAGACAACAGTTTAGCTGTGGCTCCCCTTTGACAGATTATGGAGTTGATAAACCGATGAAGACTCCAAATACTCTGCGCAATACAAGTGCAAGCAAATCCCAGACCCCTTACAATGAGCAGCTGGTGAAAAATGAGCACTTTTCTGCTGAAGAAGACACAAACTGCAGAGGAGCTAAGCATTTCCCATGCTATCTTAATCCCTAAACTATATTTATATAGGTTCTTGTCCCTCACCTGAAACCGTAAACATCATGGGAAATATACATATAAGAGTCATGTAATCTTATTCTATAAAGATTTTACACACCTTCATGTATTGCTTAATAAAGGGTGCAATATTTCCATTAGCAGGGCAATTTAGTATCCACTCCTCAGCACATAGAAAAGGATCAATTATATGAAATGCTCCATTTTACGGTTCACTCAGAGGAGCATTCCAAGCAATTTTTTGGATAGATTTCATTTTCTCCTCTGTCTCTCTCTCTCTTTCTCTCTCTCTCTCTCTCAGTCACTATATCTCTCTTTCTCTCTCTCACTCGCTCACCTAGCATATATCCCCACTACAGAACCCTGCTGAGCTCCATTTTCAAAATCATTTATCTTTCATGCACACTTTCAGCTTCTGTCAATCTCCCCAATGCAACGTTTTCCTTCCAGTATAAACTAAATACACTCCTACTTCAAGTTTGTGTCTACTCCATCCTTAAGCTTTTAAAGTTGTTTCTTTTTATGTGCTCTTTTAGCTCGTGGTCCAATTGCTGTCAGCTATGCTGGAGAACTTTTGGAAATGTTCATTTCAATTTCAATTCATCTTCAGTTATCTCAAAATCTGTTTCATGGACAGGCGTGGGTTATTCCTTCGTTATTTCGACATCAATTTAGCAGTTAAAGGTTCTGGATTTTTTTCTGAGTGTGCCATCTGCATTTGGAAGCTCTTGCTCTGAATCCTCATCATGTGGTCAAAGGAGCTCTCCATGCAACTGAGACAGATAATTGTTAGGCTTCAAAATCAAAACAAATCCATCACAGAGATAACAGAAACATTAGGAGTCTTCAAATCAACTGTTTATTACATTCTGAGAGAGAGAGAAAATGGATTAGTGAGCTTAGCAAAGTAGAAAGGCCTGGACATAATCAAAAGGACAACAGTGGTGGATGACCAGAGGATTCTATCCATGAAAAAAAAAAAAAAAAAAAAAAAAAAAAACATTTCACAACACCCAGCCAAGTAAATAACACTTTCTAGGAGGTAGACTTGTGACTGTAATGACGTGGGAAAGGACAAACATGTCAACAAAAAAGTATGACAAGTAAACATACAAAAACACATCTTGAGAGTCCAGAAGCATTCACTGCACGATGAAACCCATTGGAATGCTGTCAGAATGCCCTTATAATTCAAGCAATGAAAGAAAAAAAATAACCATGTATGAGTTTTTATGTTTTATATTCATTGCACTAGCAATGTACTTTTATGAATATCAGAACTTAAATATGTTACTAATTTTATACAAAAGTGTTTAGCAATGTGGTGTTTCATTCTTTGAATAAATCTGTTTTTGAACGAATCATGTGAGCCAGTGATTCAATGGTCCATTCACTTGTTTCAGAAGTTTTGAAGAATTGTTTGATTTGAATGATTCAACAAATCATTTATTAAAACAGGGATTTGCCAGCCAAGGTGTCAGCACTAAAAATAAATAAATAAAAATAATTCATATTTTTTCATTAGCAGTATTGAACCAAATTCCTGCAATTCAGTTCCCAAAAGGAAAATAAAGCTAAAAAATAATAGTTAATTTTTCATTAAATAAAAACCTTTTTATATACATTTTGAAATCATTGTGTTAAACATTAATTAATTCCCACATTTAGTGAAACGTAAGCAATATATTATTTTGTTCCCAGTATTTACGTAAAATAAGACACAAATAAATAAAATCTGGCCATGATTAGCTAAATCAATGAAACTGAGAATAAAGGGCAGCTTAATAAAACATCATGATTAAACACATGGTTATCTTATTATAATAAACAAAGTGCACAAACAATGTAAATAAGAGAATCACTGTGCAGTTATACTAAAATAATTGACAACTTCAGTGATTTTTAATAGGAGCTTTTAATTGCTTTCATAAAATCCATTTACTACTTGAGTAATACTTGTATTTATAATGCAGCTATATTTAAATGCAGGAGTGAATAAGCTAAGTTGTCACTCATGAAATTTGAGATGATTGACAATGATGATAACCATTCCAACAAAATATCACATTTCAAAATATGTGCATTTAAAAAGAAATACCTTTGGTTACTATTAACTTCCACTATATACTAAAGAGGAGCATATGCATCCTGCTTATATTTCTGTGTTCCATGTATGAAAGAAGGGTCTGAAATGACATGAAAGTATCTGAATGATGAAAGTATTTGCATTTCAAGTTGAGAGTTCTTTCTTTCTGCAGTTGAACACTGAAAATATTTTTTTAGCTGAACCCATGGTTCACTGGTGATTCATAAAACGCAAGTTAGCGTCATTCCTTTGAGATTCAAAAAAACAGGAAAGACAAAATTAATACCCCATGTACCTCTTGACATTTTTTTTTTTTTTTTTTTTTTGCTATTCTTTCTTACAACAGAGAGAGAGGTCACTTATGTGAATAAGAAAGTAAGTGATAGCTGATTTGTATATTATGAATCGCCAAGTAACATGGATTCAGCTCAAAGTAATTTCTGCTATTCTATCTTGGATGACCTGAGGGGGAGAAAATTAACCGCATTTATTTTTTTTTTGTTGTGGGTGAAGAGGTAAATTGTAAGCCATTTAAAACAATCAACACATCCGCTATTTAAAAGAATATCCAAAATTACACTGCTGTCAAGAGCAAAAACAAAAGAGAAAGTGCTTTGAGAGCTTTTTTTTCTAAATGCACTTCCCTCATCGTCAACCTCAAATAGAATCCATTTGAACACTTGAGCTAAAAAAGGCCTGTGTTGTCTGCTTCTTGTGGGTACTGCTCTTTCTTTGCACAAACTGTAATTTGTTCTCTTTAGGGACACGTGTTAAAAAGGTCTCAGAAGGTCGTTGATTGAGTGATGTGCGTACAAGGACAGAAAACAAGCCATTACAGGCCTGCCCAGCATCCGGCAGGTCAATGTATAAAAGGTGAATACTGCCCTAGAGTACTACAGCAGGATCAAAACATTGTAGAGCCACGTGAGAGCATGCATGTGGAATTAACATGAAAAATATATATATGCAGAGTTATGTGTGTGAGTTCTTCGCATGGGAGAGACACTAAGAGGGAGGGAGAGAGAGAGAGAGAGAGAGAGAGATAGAGAGAGAGATGGAGAGATAGAGCGCTTTGGTTGTCCATTCATGCTTCAGTAAACAGCAAGACATTTTCTGTCTGACTGGCTGCCAGTGTGTTTGTATTACGTAACCATCACAATGGCAGGGGATTGAAGTGGCACTCCTGGGCTCTGAATCTAACAACCAAATAGAAAATGGATCATTTATGCCTCTTCACTGCATCGTATATCCTGTTTCTCAACTACTCCAATTAGTAATATAGATCGTCTAATGTTATTTTAGCATCTTGATTCTGAAGTCTTCAACACAATATTCTTGATTCAGTACTTAACTTCAGGTTACAACATTTGCTTGACGGATACAGAAACAGTTCCAACTCTGAAGCTCATATTTCTATAAAAATGTTAGTGTAAAAAATATGTTTTTGTGTGTTCACTGAGACTACTCTTTTGGTGGGAGAACTTCTGGTTACTGAAGTGCATCAACAGAGACTTGTAATCACGCACCTGTTGTTAAGATGTCAGCATTGTCTAAACATTCGGGATAGTTTTTTGCTGTCAGATATTATGAACCTAAACAGACCACAGTGAGGAGATGAGTTTGTATTTCTGCTGATTCCAGACAACATTCTGAGAGACTGTCTGCTCAGCTGCATGTAAGCAAGTGAGTTACTGGTGTACCAAAACCTAGTGAGCTGTCTTGTTGTTTCCTGTTTACATTACTAGCTATCTTCTAGTGCAGTATGTTAACCATAATAAAACCACACATGACCACATGTGACCAAAGAAGTTATTTTCACGAGAAATGTGTAAGAGACGTGATGTTCCCAACAACGTTTGATATTAGCATGATAAGCTAGAAAGATGGTTATTTTACAAGCATAAAAATACATACCAACATTTGGTAAAGGGGACCTACTGTTTGTTGGATTTTAAACTGAGCGGGTTTGTTGAAATAACTATTTAAAACATTCTACTATTTATTAGTCAAAGGGACAAAATGTCTGTCCATCCAATAAAGAGTTAGCAGATATCAATAAGCAGACAGTCTACTAAAACTCCAATGAAAGTTAGTTGACATGCACGTGAAAGGTTACTTATTGCCAACAGAATGTTCAAAAGGGACCATCAAAATAAATTGTTACCAATTTGATATTACTTTTATTTTAAAGGGGGACTATTATGCTCTTTTACAAAGTCTTGGTTTTGTTTTGGGCGTGTACTGTACTAGAACATGCTCTCACGCTTGGTGCATTATTTTTCACATAATTTACATTATTAAAATAACTTTCTCCCCAGCCTGGCACAAACAGCTTGATTAGATGCTCGATTATTGTGATGCATATACAGCAGATTGTCCCGACAATGTGGGAACTGCTCTGTCTTTCAGCAAAAGCTTTTTGGCAAAACCTGCACTACTCCCTCATGTTGTGAAAGCTGTCCACAGTACAATGCACAGCACACAGTACCAAATTGGGGTTATAATGCTCAGATTGGAAGCCAAAGGAAAGCCAAACAAAGACGTTTGGGCAAGGGGTGAAAAATCAGCATTTCTTCGACATGACAAAAACTTGATGCTACAGCAGCTCTTCTTCTTCTTCGTTTTCGCTGATGCACTAACTCTGCAGCAGCACTTCTTCATCATCGTCATCTTGTCTGAATGAAGAATGAAAGTTAATTTATATTTTATGTAAAATTCAGCAATTTTTCAGAGGGACATACAATCCACAAAAACTATAGAAATTACCCAAAAATCAATTTTCATCTGCATCTGACATTATAATGGTTCACCATACAGATATTTCAAAGACATAAAATGAAAATAAAAGACATGGCAAAAAATAAATGCAGATAACTACTTCAGTAAGGCCCAATACACACTCTGTGGAAATTTCCAGCTGCCCTATGGGTGTAATTATTATTTTTTTTTGATTATTTTCTTTTGAGAGAAGAAACATACACATCTAAAAAGAAAAAAAAAAAAAAAAAAAAAAAAAAAAACACTTTTTTTTTTAAGGATTAGTTCACTAATTTATTTAACTAATCTTTAAATTCAGGTCTTTTATCATAAACATTTTTCATAAAATATATCTCATTTCACTTTCATTATATGGAAAAGGAAAAGCAAGTATGTGATATTGTGTAAAATTGCTATGTCTTCCTCAGTAAAGTAATAGCAAGTGAATTTTTTTATTTTTTATTATTATTTTTTTTTTTTTGTTTGAGTGAATTAAAGATCTTAAAGATTTAAAGATATTTCCCAGTCTTCAAGCAAAGATCTCACAATGACTTTCGTAGCTCCCCCAGTTTGATAGAAAAATCGAATTCCCTGAACTCAGTGTCTGATCTGGTGTGCCAGTGAGGTCTGATTGATTTCATCATGCTGTTAAGGGAATGAGAGGAGACTGGAAGGGCTGAAGGTAATGCTCTCTTCAGCTGGATTAATTCAGCAGTTAATACGTGTTGCCTTGGCTTCATGTATCACTGCAAGTAGGGCTGCCTGCAATTAGCCTGGCTTCAGTAAAAGCGAATATTGTATTATTCATGGGTTTTTATTTCAGACAGCCTCACATTCAGAGTCCATCTGACTCTGACATGCCCAGTGACAAGGGAAGTTCACGCATTAATCTTGCGTCGGCCTCACGATGAGGTTTAATGGCTCCAGGGAATACAGCTGTCGTTATGACGGGAAGCTGTTAGAATCCCAATGAAGACCACCAAGCTTTTTAAATGTAGCATAGCAGTCTATCACCTCAGCACTTCCTTCCAATTCAATTACGTGCCTCAGAATGTGTGGGTTACTTAGCAGTCATGTTAAGAGTGTGGTAGCAAATGAGGATTTGATTGCTTAATTTAAAGTGATGGCTTGCTTAGGAGATGTGGAGCTTTTTGCATAAGTTTCCATTGTGTATCTTAACCCACTCAATTAAGACAAAATCATTACCGCCACATCTCAGAGTTGTGAATAGTGTTATTATTATAGAGAACTTTAATTGGTCTTCACACCACAAAACAAGATCTCTCTTCTGTATGTGGCAGTCTGTAAATATTTTCTCGGGTGGCCAATTTACACCAGATTTCCTTCCACTTTCAGCACCTGCCTCCTAATGGTTTGCGATTCCATTACAGGCCATCGAGTGCTGATAAAGAGGGTCTTATCGGCTCCTTTTGCACATAGAGACTTGGGTTGCACCCTCCCACTCAGAGATGAAACCGTGGTGAAAATAGAGGCATGTTTGCAGCACTCATGTTACAATGGCGAAGCAGAAAATAAAGTCAGTCTAAGTCAGCAGAGTGTCTTGGAGGGGATTCAGGACAAGTCATGTTATGCAGAAAGACATATAACCACTAGAAGAGGAGACATTGCAATGGCCATACTTATAAATAACTCATACTGTAATGTCAGTCTACATTATATAAATTTCCAACATATGCACATGTAAACAGGGTCATACCAAGGAGGTCTATAATACATAGAGAAAACTGTTTATTACTTTTTCATTCCTTGCAGCTGGTGTGTTTTCCACTTAAATTCACACAACGTACGTATCAGCATCAAATGTTATATAAAATATATCATGGTCCTCTCATGGAAGTGAGGGGGTTTTGTAAGAATCTTCATGGGCTGGTTTTGCTGAATCTTCACTTTGACTCTTCAGTGGTTTCTCTGGAGAATCTGCAGGCTGCTTTAAAGTGAGCAAATTTCAAATGAATTGCCAGTCACGTATAAAACCATATTCTTATCTTTATTGCTCTGTTTTCATTGAGTGCTGATGTAGAGTTGGTAAGTGTTACTGGGACAAGCTGTCTGCCCCTCACTGCTTCTGTTATTGACTGGAGTTTAGTGTGGCATACTGGGTCAATGACCCTCCATACGGCTTGTTTTAGTTACCTGAGAAAGAGGACAGTATACCCATGTGAAAAAGGAGCACATGTCAGCATGCTTTAAACATTGTACTTATTTACTATGACATAATATACATCTTAAAGGTGCCCTAAGCAAATTTTGCCAAATGGTTGTAACGGAAACAGGTCAATTTAGCTCAAAGGGAATCATTTAATAATTTAAAGGGAATTTGAACAGAATCACTGTTTCACGGCTGATCACTGAGACGCCCTGCGATTCACTGAACAAGCAGTTTAACATCAAATCTGCGCTGGATATTAATATCCAAAGTATAGTGAAAACACTATCAATTAGCACAGTAACAAGATCGTCAGTTTAAGACATTAACTTGTAAGCACAAAACACAAGATACTTCTCTTTTCAATATGAATAAGGCTTTATTGGATAAATCTAAGACATATAAACTAATCTAACACATAAACGCACACACTCACACATTCATACAAGTTGCAGGAAGATTGAAAGTTAGGGAAAGATGAGTTTAAGAGAATGGAAATATGGAATCCCAAGTTTACAGCAATACGTTAAATTGGATAGACATGAACAGCCATCAATCACGTAATTAGCCCTCGAATTGAGTTCCTCAATGAGGTTAAAATTATATTAGATACAACAGTAAAGGTCACAGTCTGGAGGTTACTTGCGTCTCCTGTGAAAAAGGGAATCCCGGTGAAAGGGGTATCCCGATGTCGCTGATTGGCTGAAAGTTCAATAGTCGCTGAAGTGACGTCTTGGGAAAGCCCGTGGTGGGGCGTTGGCTGAAAATGGAGTTGTGTGGCTGGTTGAAGTTGAACGCACAGACGAGGTCGACGTTACAAAACTTAACTCAGAACACGAAACTCTCAAATGGAAAAGAAAAGAAATAAAGTTTGACGAGACTAGGTGGTGTTCCTTCTCATCGTGGCTAAGTAGCAGCAGGCAGCATCTCACTGTGATCTTGAAATTAATCTAGATTAATCTAGATTAAAAGTAAGTAAGTAAGTACGTAAACTTTATTTATATAGCACTTAGAATCACAAAGTGCTTTACATATAGCAAATTAACAAACTTAAAAATGAGAAACATCATACAAAACATAAAACATAATAGCTCAGTCAACTGAAAGCTTGACTGAATAGAAGTGTCTTTAGCTGTTTTTTAAAAGAATCAACAGAATCGACCACACGCAGAGACAGTGGCAGGGCATTCCACAGTTTGGGAGCAACTGCTTGAAAGGGGCGGTCTCCCCGAGTTTTAAGGCGGGTTTTAGGGACAATCAGGAGATTTTGACCTGAGGAACGAAGAGTACGGAAAGAAGAATAAGGGGTAAGCATGTCTGCGATATATTGGGGGGCCTGTCCATGTAATGCTCTAAAGGTTAAAACTAAAATTTTATAATTAATTCTAAATTTTACCGGAAGCCAGTGGAGAGTAAATAAAATCGGAGTAATGTGTGCCCTTCTGTTGGTTCCTGTTAAAAGCCTGGCTGCTGCATTTTGCACCAATTGAATATGGTTCAGAGAAACATTGTTAAAACAAGTAAAAAGAGAATTACAGTAATCTAACCTTGAAGAAATAAAAGCATGAATGATCATCTCCAAGGTAGCTTTGGGCAATATTTTTCTCAATTTAGAAATATTTCTCAAATGATAAAAACAGGTTTCTGACCAACTGTCTAGAATGACCATCCAGAGACAACGATTGGTCGAACAAAACACCCAGGTTTCTTAGGCTCAACTGGATGGATGAGTCTAAGGAACAGAGGTGTTGTTGAATTTGAGGTATTTTTTGTTCTGGAGCAATGATCAAAGTTTCAGTCTTTTTTATATTCAGTTGTAAATAATTGTTGTATAACCAAGTCTTAATGCATGACAGGCATTCCAATAAATCAGTTAATTTACCTAACTCTGACTCTTTGAATGAGCAGTACAACTGAATGTCATCAGCATAAAAGTGATAAGACACATTATTAACATTTCGAATAATTTCACCAAGAGGGCTAATATACAATAAAAACAAAATAGGACCCAAAACCGATCCCTGAGGGACTCCATATGACAGCGGGGTCATTTCTGACAGAATGTTATTCATAGACACACAAAATGATCTATCACTCAAGTAAGAAGTGAACCATTTTAAAACAGACCCAGAAAACCCCATTTCATTGCGTAACCGATGTATCAATACTGTATGGTCCAATGTATCAAATGCAGACGATAGGTCAAGTAAAATTAATACAGTGTACTGTCCAGAGTCAGCAGACATCAACATGTTGTTTGATACTTTAAGAAGCGCAGTCTCAGTTGAATGACATTTACGAAAACCTGACTGAAATTTATCAAACAAATCTTTCCCATCAAGATATGAAGTCAGCTGCCCCGCCACCACTCTCTCTAGAATTTTAGATAAAAAAGGCAGTTTAGATATAGGCCTGTAGTTAGTTGGTTCAAAATAATCCAAATTAGGTTTCTTCAGTATGGGGCTAACAACTGCTTGTTTAAAATGGCTAGGCACAGAACCAGTTAAAAGGGAAAGATTAATCAGTTTAACAACATATGGTCCAACTAAATCAAACACATTTAGTAGCAATGCAGTTGGCAAAACATCAAGCGGGCTTGAGGATGGTTTCACTTTACTCAATAAACCCTTAATATCCTCACAAGTGACCGGTGAAAAAGAGTCCCAAGAGTAAGAGGATGCAGAACCATAGGATATAGTCCCAAGAGATGGGTTTATAGTAGCTCTAATATCTTGCACCTTGTTTACAAAAGCATGTAAAAACCTATTACAATCAGACTTTGAGTGCACAGGTACTTGGGGAGCGAGAGGAGAGGCAATCTTAGAAATAGTGTCAAACAGGACTTTAGGATTTTTCTTGTTCAGAGTTACAAGATTAGCAAAATAGGTCGACCTGGCTTGTTTTATCATAACATTAAGCAATGTGATCATGCAGTCACATTCAAATGCAGTCTATGTACGTCCAGACTTGTGGATTTCCACAAACTTTCAATTTTACGGCACTTTCTCTTAAGACATTATTTCTTCATTCACCCAAGGGCAAGGATTCTTAGGGAATGTGCTTTTACTTTTCAGGGGAGCAACATTATTTAAAACAGATAGACAATGAATGTTAAAGGACTGAAGAAAAGATTCAGCATCACTACAATTCATAAAAGAACTACGGTCAAATGACTCAGAAAATGTCTCAGATGTAGTTTGACTAATAATACGTCTTTGCAATGCTGGATTACAGGGAAGACATTCAACATTAAAAGACAGGTTAAAAAATATGCAACTGTGGTCTGTCATGTTTAAGTCCATAACACTCAATTGGTCAATGTTCAGGCCTAAAGAAAAAATAAGGTCCAGAGTATGGCCTTTTATATGTGTAGGACCAGAAACACACTGTTTAAAATTAAATGATTCAGTGAGTGTTAATAACTCAGATGCCACAGTACATGAAGAGTCATCAATATGGAAGTAAAAATCCCCAAGTAACAGAACATTTTCAAGTTTGATAATTGAAGATAAAAAATCTGCAAATTCCTCTAAAAATAAGCAAGCAGGACCAGGAGGTCGGTAAATTAAGACACAGTAAAATGAATCAGTATTTCCAACCTTAGTCATCTGTAGTTCAAAGGAGTCGAAAGAGTCCGAATTCATTTGCCTGCAGCAGAAACGGTCCCTATACACGAGCGCGAGTCCTCCACCTCGCCGCAACATCCGCGGTGTCCCAAACACAGAACAGTCCGGAGGACACAGTTCATTGAGATGAGTGTAATCCATTTCTCGCTGCCAAGTCTCAGTTAGGAACAAGAAGTCAATATGTTCTTTTGTGAATAAATCATTCAGGATGAACGCCTTGTTTGCAATGGAGCGCGTGTTAAAGGGGGGGTGAAATGCTCGTTTTCACTCAATATCCTGTTAATCTTGAGTACCTATAGAGTAGTACTGCATCCTTCATAACTCCAAAAAGTCTTTAGTTTTATTATATTCATAAGAGAAAGATAGTCTGTACCGATTTTTCCCGGAAAAACACGACCGGCTGGAGGCGTGACGTGTGGGCGGAGCTAAAGAATCACGAGCGCGAGTAGGCTTTTGCGTTGAGAGCGTTTGGAAGCTGTGACAGCTGTGAAGGCTGAAACTGAACGAGAGCAGCAGCAGCAACGACTCGCTCCGAGCGGGACTCGAACCCGGGTCTCCGGCAGGGGAGGCGGAAGCACTAACAAGGAGGCAGAGATATTTTAAGCAGTTTTACTCACCGCATGCAGTTCCAACACACGATCGTGACACTTTTTCGTTGGGACTGCATTATCCTTAAGAAATAAACGATGTGCATATCCGGCGTCAAACTGGGCCTTGTTTGTAAAACAAGCAAAATCGAAATGCAGGGAACAAACAAAAACAGTTGCACAACTCCGTTGATGCTCTGTAAAAATAAACTCCAGCCACTGGTCCCTTAATGCTGTTTTTTTTGGTAATCTGTGCAGGGTTGTCTTGCCCTGGCAACCAAAAACACACTCCTTTTGTGACATTTCGCGACGCTCTTGCTCTGATCAGTGAATGCCTGTGCTCTCTCAGTGCTCTGCTATACGGGAGCGCGCACTCTTCCGGCAGAAGTGCCCTTATAAGGAAATTCCGCTCCATCTAACGTCACAGCGAGCCATACTCGAAAAAAAAAAAACTTTCCGAAACTTGTGACAAACCGGAAGGAGTATTTTTGGAACAAAAATACTCCTTCAAACGTACAACTTAATTTTTGAAACTTTGTCCATGTTTAGCATGGGAATCCAACTCTTTAACAGTGTAAAAAACTCAGTATGCATGAAATAGCATTTCACCCCCCCCCCTTTAAACAAAGCAAATCGCGCCGATTGGGCATGTTCAGATAGGTCGCGATTGTTGCTTGCAGACTGGCATGTCACAGGACACAGCTCAAAATGGCTCATTCAAATTCTGCCGAAGGCATTCAGAATATGTATGTTACACAAATAAAATTGACAAACAGTAAGTCTTTGAGAAGGGGTTTATCAAGCTAGGTGGTGCATTAGAAAAGGAGCTTATCTCCTGTTTCCAAAATGCATCACAAACTGCTTGAAAAAGCTATACAATCAAACCTACATTTATTCAGACACCTTCAACATTTCTCACATTATTACAGTTTTGCTATATATATTAAAAAATATATATCTGGTGTCTTGACTGTTAAAACTACAAAGTAATTCATTCAAGAGCAGTGAGTGATTTTCGTTCATTTTCTTGGATTAATATTACAGCAGCCAGTAGCTAAATTAGGCGCGGTCACTTTAAGAGACGATGAATGCATCCAATATAATACACGTCCCATTTTTTCCCTCAACTGTTTACTTTCACTTTAGAAAAACAAGTGTTTTGGAGACGCCTTTATCTGCGTGAGTCCTGAACACCAGAACACCGTGGCACTGAATTGGGCTCTTTCACATCTTTTTGTTTGTTCAAACTGCGATTTGTATTTGTTCAGGTGCCGGAGGGACTTCATAGAGAACTTTGCAGAAGAGAGCTCGGTTCAGTGTCGCTGTCCGTGATACGCGTCTCTCTCTCTCTCTCTCTCTCTCTCTCTCTCTCTCTCTCTCGTGCACACGCGCGCTAGTGACCAGCTTCTCTGTTCAGCTTTTTCGTGTCTTGTGTTTGGATGCTTTAATGTTTAAATCGACAAGACGTAAAAACATGTGAAAAAGATAAGCTTTCGTGGCGATGCGCAGCAATGGCCCGTCAACTGTCCCGAGCATCTTTTTAGGCTGGCCTCAGCCAGTCGATTATATAAAATATCAAGGTGAAAGTCATCATAGCTTGCTTAGTATAGAACCAGCTCCCAACCCAACTTTGAGAATAGATTAACGTTAACGCAGCACGTTAACGCCGATAACGACCCACCACTATATATGTATATATATATATAAATGATGTATTATTGTGCCTGAAGAATGAAAATTACTAGTATTGATGTTGGTCTTAGCACAGCTAATGGAATTTGAGAATAAACAGTAGCCTAATGTGTTTACAAATTTATGCTAATGCAGTGTATGCTAATATCACATTGAACAAAATTAGTCATTCAGTCAGTAAATATAGGCAACACAAGGCCATTCACACCAATGACCATTTTCACAACCTTAATCCAACAACCAGGATCTGGATAAGTATAAATACTGGGGCTGAATGTAGAAGATGACAGCCATGAAACTTCAGTCCATGCTGAGGTGGAAGCACTAGCCAACTGAGGGAGGTTAGCACCATGCACATTCCCTGTCAACATCGCCCTCCTGTTGACACCCATTATACTGGTGTTAATGAGAAACTGGTGACTCTGAGATCTCTTGACCCTGTCTCCACTTCTGACAATGATATGGAGTCTAACCACACATCACTTGCCCACCACAGCTTCTCAACCCATGCCTGTTTTCCCAAAGGAAACGGATAGTAAACAGAGTTTGTGTAGAACAATATTTATTTATTATTATTATTTTTATTTTTATTTTATTTTTTGTAGTCTATTGAGCATTGTTGATTTTGCCCATTATGAGTGAATTTGGAAGCATCTGTGCAATACGAAAGCAGATTTGTGTTTTGACATTTCAGGTGTCTGTGATGTACTTTTCCCACCTTCCAGCAACAATAACAAGAATAAATGGAAATCTATAAAAGAAAACTCATTTTCTGATCCAGGAGATAGAGAAGAAAAACAAATGAGAGGAAAACAGGGGCTTATGAAAACATGACTGAATTACTCTGAATTACCATCAATTGAATGTTGTTTTTGTTTTGATGTAATTATTGACAGACTGCGTATGACAAAGTAATTATGAACTATAATCTCAATATTCTGCGGGAATATATTTCTATTTGACAGCTCCAAGATACTTGAACAATAAACCCCACACCTAAAACATAATTAAAGTACATTAGATACAAAATGTCAAATATAGCATATAGACAACCTCAGACTATGGGACAGGTTAAAGTTATAAATCAATTGCTTTGTCTGTTACACATTAGATCAATGCATATGAATGTTGCTTTATCTTCTGTTTATCTGAAATAACCATAAAAAAATAAATAAAAAAATAATAATAATAACATTTCTAAATGCATAATAAAAAGCAAAATAAGGAAGGTTTGTCAAATGTGTCTGCAAAGGCATTCAGCTGTACAACACTGTTTCCAGACAGAAGGGAACAAGGTGAAGAGAAGATGACTTATGATTTATTTGTTTAATCCCTCTGTTGTTTATAATTTAGCATAGGTTGATATAAACTACAATACTGCTGTTTTGATCCTCTAGCTACCTCATGGGTAAATGTAAAGAGTAGAGCCCTTTTCATTTCACAAGTGAAAGCAACAGCATCCATTTATATATTTTTAAATGGTTTATTGAGTTTCCCCACAGCATTACTGTGCAGAGAGCATCATTCATAATGAACTGCTTCTGTAGATTATATTTGACCTGGCTGTTAAACAGAGGTCATGGCTGTCATTGATGATTTCAGCATGGTTGTTTTGGTCCTTGAAGGAATAGTGCATCACCCCGAAATAGTTCATCACCCAAAAATGACAATTTACTCACCCCTCAGACCCTCCAAAATGTAGATGAGTTTGTATCTTCTTTAATACAGATTTAGAGAAATAATCTATCTTAATGATAGATTTGTTTAATACAAACACACAACATTTCTCGTTACAAGATGTTAATTGGACTGGAGTTGTGTGGATTTATTGTTGATTACTGTAGTGTTTTTATCGGCTGTTCAAACCTTCATTCTGACAGCACCCATTCCCTTCAGTCCGAGCATTGTAATGTAAAATTCCTCCAAATATGTTGAGATTAAGACAAAAACTCACCTAGATACTTGATGGACGGAGGATGAGTACAGCAGACCTTCATTTTTGGGTGAACTGATTCTATCTGATTGTCCAAGCAGCATTCTAAGAGTTTGCATCGTTCTGCTCGTCCATGTTTATGGCATTGCAGTTCAGAGGTTGTGAGCAGTGTGGAAAAGAAGCCTTCATACACTGTTAAAAATATTCAGTAAAATATACGGTAAAAAAGGGGCAGCTGTGGTTGCCAGAATTATAACGTAAAAAATAAGGTAAAACCATTTTTGGTTTAACGGTTTTATACCGTAAAAAATACAGTTACACTGTTGTAGGTTTAACTGTTTTACTTTATATTTACAGTTTAATACCATAATTTAACTGATATAATATTAATATACGAACTTATTAAAGCACTGAAATCTGTTTTGTACCTTTGTATTACACTGGTAACCACCAAAAGCAGGTGGTGATGAGAGAGTCACGTGGTGAAAAAAAAACCCCATCACAAGCAGCTTTTAAATAATAAGATACATAGAAGGTGCACGGTGTCATTCACACAAGCACTAAACACCATCATGGTGGGACTCATTAAACTGAAATATGCAATAAACATTAATTTAACAACATTTTATGTAACATACAAACCTAATAAACATAACAGATGAAAAAAAAAATAAGAAGAAACATAGTCATTTCAAAGAAAAAACATCAAATTAAAACAAAATTTGAAATGCAACGCAGAGAATTCTGGGAACGCAAGTTTACGGTTTTTCCCTGTAAAGTTTACAGGAAATTACCGTTAACCAGTAAACAGGTTTGTACTGTAGCATTTTCACAGTTCTTTACCGTTAAAATCACACTCATTTTTTACAGTTTATTTTCAGACCAAACATGGTGTGGGTAGGACTTAAACCTGAAGTGTTTGAAAACTGAAATTGTATTTTCATATAGCAAATATGCCTTGTTTGTTACATAAAATGTATCCAGTCATGGTAAATCCCAGGATAGCTTTAGCATGACAATGGATATGGCAATGTTGATTGGTCTTGACAGACTAGACCTGGTGCACATGGTTTTGCAGAGCAAGTGTGGAGACATACTAATGCCAATACATGCACAGACGCTGCTGTGAGTGTGTAAGAAATGAGGCCTTGGCACAAAATCCTGCAGACAGTTGGAGCTGTGTGTATATATATATATATATATATATATATATATTTCCCGATCACCTTAGTCCCCTTTAAATATTATATGAAAACAGTGGCAGACTTCGATCGGTTCCTTCCCGTCTTTCAGCATGTTCTTTTTCAATCCGCAGACCACAGCAGTGCAAAGCGAGAAACAGAGGACAAGGCGTGTGTTTATCAATAGATTGTTATAATATCTACATCTGTGCAGTTCTACATCTGTGCTTTGTCATAAATGCAGTTTACAAAATAATAATTGGTCCCCCATCTACTGTAGCCTAAGTTTCCACTGCGTTCACCCCTCATCACACAACAGCTGTTTCCTCCAGTGAACATGAAGCACATATGATGAATGCATACTTTATAAAACGATCATGTTACCATTTTCAGTTGAAAACACATTTTCCAGTGTATGTGGCAAATAGGTTTGCATACTAAAGAAAGAGGGTTGTATTACTAGAAATGTAAACAGTAAAATGTTGTGTGTGTACAGTAAACAAGTGTATACTGTACGTGTGTGTGTGTGTGTGTGTGTGTGTGTGCATGTGTGAGTGTGTGTGTGCGTGAGATCATGAAGACTTGTATATGGCTTATTCAGTTGTAATACCTATCTATGCAATACTGTATGTTTTGATATATAGATTTAGCTATATATACAGTACAGACCAAAAGTTTGGACACACCTTCTCATTAGATTCACACTGAAGGCATCAAAACTATGAATTAACACAGGTGGAATTATACATGGAATTACATACATAACAA
This sequence comes from Carassius auratus, assembly GCF_003368295.1. Taxonomy (NCBI): domain Eukaryota; kingdom Metazoa; phylum Chordata; class Actinopteri; order Cypriniformes; family Cyprinidae; genus Carassius; species Carassius auratus. Next base: position 22,860,579 of record NC_039260.1, read on the forward strand.
AAAAGTGTGAAACAACTGAAAATATGTCATATTCTACACAGCAAAAAATCCAGAGTGAAATTAACTCTGCTGGGAGTACATGTGAGACCACACTCAAGAGTGTGAAAGTGTTAAAATAGGAGTGTTAAATTAACACTGAAGCAGAGTTCAAGTTAATTAGATAATTGAAAGTTGTTCTGCTTATTAAAAAAAAAGCTTATTTTAGGCACACACATACATCAAAGATTAGTGTAGGAATCTCAACAATGGTGACAAAAAGCATATTCAGAAAAACAGAACAACTCTAAACATTACAAAACAAACTACTAAAAGTAACAAAAAAAATTGAATAGTAAGAACAAAGGAAATTACTGAAACAATTCTGCTAATAATGTATTCATGCCGCAATGCATCATGGGAGTCATGGATGAATTTTGATAGGTGGCACCCAGAATGCACTGCAACATCCTTTTTGGATTTTCACCATTGTTGAGATTCACAGGTTGATTCTTGATGTTTGCATGTCTAACTAAAAGACTCCTTTTGAAAGATTTTTGAGCAAATAACTTTTTACGAAATTCCTCAGGATTGTATTTAAAATGCTGGAAATACGTTGTTGAAGAATCACAGTGCTGCAATAATCAACAATGTAACTTTAACTCAGTAATTCACAAACAACAATAGTCTTTGCTTGTCCATCAGTTTTATAACTAAGTTATAACTGACAATTAAAATCTGACTTTAACATTTTAGGGGTCAATAGCCCAACTAAAGCAAACACTGACCACTATAATGGTGACACCATTAAAATAGTGATTTTCTTATTTGTTGATTCTGCATGTTAACATCAGGTACCATCAATAATGGTCAATCATCACTCAATTAATCACTTAATTATCTCATTAACTTTAACTCCACTTCAGTGTTAATTTAACACTCCTATTTTAACACTTTCACACTCTTGAGTGTGGTCTCACATGTACTCCCAGCAGAGTTAATTTCACTCAGATTTTTTTTTTGCTGTGTAGGTTCTTCGAAGTAGCCACCTTTTGCTTTGATTACTGCTTTGCACACTCTTGGCATTCTCTTGATGAGCTTCAAGAGGTAGTCACCTGAAATGGTCTTCCAACAGTCTTGAAGGAGTTCCCCGAGAGATGCTTAGCACTTGTTGGCCCTTTTGCCTTCAGTCTGCGGTCCAGCTCAGCCCTAAACCATCTCGATTGGGTTCAGGTCCGGTGACTGTGGAGGCCAGGTCATCTGGCGCAGCACCCCATCACTCTCCTTCTTGGTCAAATAGCCCTTGATGCCTTCAGTGTGACTCTACAATTTTCATAGTCATGAAAATAAAGAAAACTCTTTGGATGAGAAGGTTTGTCCAAACCTTTGGTCTGTACTGTATATATTACATCCTTGTTGGGGGCTGAGCGCCCCTAAAACAAAAATCCTAGAATCGCTCCTGGTGAAAGCAACAATAGGTATTTTACCTCAGATCTTGAAAATAAATTAGGCGAAAGCAAACTTACATTAAAACGGTGAACTCACTGCGAACCCATCCATAACAAAAATGGTATCACTCAGTCACTCACTCGAAACTGTTCAGTCCATTCACATTTGAATCATCTATTTTCAGCGTCCACTTTTCTTTACTTCACACCATATTTTTGCTGTCACATCGTATCTACACTTGACGCGACAAAGCATTGCAAATAATTGTAACTTATAGTTATATATAACTATACATCATAAATAGAACGAGTCAGCAATTTTCTGTCAATTTTCTGCAATTTTCTTCGTCGCTTTCTGATGCTGCATTTGAGTTTCCATGACACATTATTTGGAATTAGCGCTGGCCAAACATTTTTCTTTTGAGGAACCTTGATTTAGAGATATACTGACAGTTAGTTGACCCTCCTTAAGTGAACTTAAGAAGCACTGCAGTGTGGCCATGTGATCTAGAATCACGCTGTGCTCTTTTATATTCTTAACATTATAATATAACATTAAGATATAAAAAAAAAATCAATTGTTCTTACTCAATAATCAAATCTTAATTTTCCTTTCTTCTGGTAGAATTGCCTGTTAATTTTAAACTCATTATTCATGCCTTGTGAATAATATGTTCTTTAAGAACATCCCTTGTACATGCAACTTTGCTGAGGTATTTGACCATGCGTTTCTTTTGTAGACAATAATTATAATTAATCTTTTTGTATCAGCTCAGTTAACATTAGAAATTTTTTTTTTTTACATATATATACACATTTATATATATAAATACACACACACACACACACACACACACACACACTGTGGCTTTAGTTTCATTAATATAACTCTGAGCTGATGAGAATGACCTTTGCTAAACTGCCCTTGCCTGATTTTCACATCACAGTCAGGAGATTGAAAAGATATTTAAATCCAGATAATGTGCCGCTAACCATGCACCTCAAACTTACCTTCATTTACAAAATGAAACTCTGTAACCCTACAATGAAAAAAAGCTCCCAGTAGACTAGGTAATTTGCAGGTGTTTAGCATGGGTATTTCTGATCTTTTCAAAAGATGCACATGAAGGAGAAAAAGTCCTTTCAATTTATTTAAAATATACAAGTTCACTCATAGAGGTGCAAGGTTACTTGCACTATACCAGCAACTTTCCAATGTTTCAGACAAGCCTGCCAATTAAACAAGTTAATCTAGTGTGATTTAATTATAAAATAAAATAAAATAAAATTATGTGTACTACTGACACACCCTGTAATGTATAAAATAACAAATTGACCTCTAGAGTCACTTTTTATATAGGAAATATATATATATATATATATATATATATATATATATATATATATATATATATATATATATATATATATATATATATATATATATATATATATATAATTGGTATAATGTGATTTTAATCAATATAATCAGTCTTCAGATGACTCACCGCACATGAAGAATATAATGATGTAGTCTGTTGGTATTGTACATGCAGTGTGGTAGTTTAAATTCTCTTCAGGCTGGTGAGGGGCAAGAGAAGAACTAATCACAGCTTGTCTGTAGGGAAACATGTCTACAGTGTACGGTCCCTAGATGGTGATTCATTGCGAGAGACGTGTCATTATCTTTCCAGATGTTCAGCACCCTCACTCATGCAGAAAACCTACGCAGTGTGACAAATGATGTCGACTTACATGATTAATTACTATCAGATGAATAATAATAATAATTATAATAAAAATAATTTAATTATTAAGACATGATAACAAAGAAAGTTTGGTCATTGTTGATATAAAAGTGCTAAAAGCATCACCTGGAGTGAAAACGTATGTCTTATGCACTTTTAGCTCAAGTGAATTTCTCCATCACAATGTTTCTCCTACAATATCTTAGAAGAAATAAAAACGGTAAAACTAAATATTGCTGCAAGCAACAATTAATGGACCAATAACACCAATGGTATTTTACAAGGAGTGGTTTAAAAGTCTTAAAAGTAATTACTAATAAAATAGTCAAATTAAACGTATGAGTTTTAATAAACAGGTGGCACTGTTGGCAAACTACTCAAGCACCTCTACTGCAAGTTAGGTACAAATTTATTTTCAATAGACCAAAGTAATATAAAGATAGTGCCTCTCTTCCTTGTAATTGCAACTTGTTTCCAATCGCAATGCGGCGAAAGTGGCTCAAACCAGTGGCAGCTGGCATGGGATGTGCGCACACTAACAAGGGTGTTAAAGACTGCAGTGTCAATTGCCAATGCGCCTCATGGGGACAGAAGAAGAATGAGGTTTACTGCATAGCCCTTACCAGCTGGCCTCTTTTTCACTTCCTAGGAGTACAGTATCAAAATATGGGGGTGGTGATGGGGGTGTTGGGGTGGAAGAGTATTGCAAGTACATGAAGTTACATAGTTGTGCTTTAATACCTTTTGTCTCATATAATTGACATTGTAACTTGAAAAACAATATTCTATGAATAAAACAAACCCACTGGCTCTTACACTACAATACATCTCTTTTTCTAAAAGAAAATGTCTTTTAGTGTAGTGAACATTTGACTATTGAAAATTGTTGTGTCTACTCTATGAGAAAGAAAAGACCTATAAAATGTCAAAATGAGTTTAAAGCTCAAATAATCAATTGTGCAAATGTGGAATTACCTTCCTATTGATTTCCATTAGTGCATTGCATGGTGTGTTCACACAGCTCTCCAACAGGAGATAGAAAACTACTGCTTTATGATGCTGTAATTGAAAGACTCTCTTGTGGGGACTACTATAGAATAGAGGGACCAGAGATGAGTGAGAAACAGGAGTTGTGTTTTATATGGGTCACCAAATGAGACACAGCTAGACCAGATGGCTTGTTGTCCAATTGTTCAAACCAATTTCTTACGGAAACACAAAGGCAAAATATGCACTGAATTTATCACAGCATCATCAAACTACATGTGACGCATCACACATATCCTGTTCACCGCAAATCACAACCAATCAAAAACTATGTGGGTGGCTTCTCTCGAAATGCACTGCACAGCTGAACAGTATAAAGCTAAGAACACAACACATACCTTATGTGTTTACTTCCATGATGTTTCTCCAGTCCAGATGGCATCCTTATTTATTTATTTTCTTATGAAACATCTGGGGTTCGTCAAATAGTCATATACTGGAATTTTTTTATTTTATTATAATTTATTTATTTTTCACAATCACATCCTGATATTTAATAAACATGAGAAATAGGATTTTGGTCCATTGTGCTTTCAGTGTGGATGGGGCTATTTCTTTAAGCTAAACCCTTTTGTTTGGTCCCAATTTAAAACACAGAGACAAATATATATATATATATATATATATATATATATAAAAAAAAAAAAAAAAAAAAAAAATATATATATATATATATATATATAATAAAATAATTTGACACCAAATTACACATTTACAGCTGCAAATATTTATATAGAAATGCAATTCATACTAGTACAATATGTAATGTGTTTGACTGTTTATAATTTAACTTTACTGAAGATAGTATCTATTTTCAACAAAGAATGGAAAGTCCTCAAACTGCTGTATTACCATAAGCGTAAAAGCTAACACAATCTTAAGATAGTGATGCAATATGGTGAGATAAACTGCTAAACACCAATCTGTTTCCAAATACTGACAGTGCCAGCATGCAGTCATGTTTCAGAGGTGACTATATTTGACTGCCTGCATCCAACTTTGAGTGGATGGCATGATGGAGGGATTGCCCATTGGTGTGAGTAAATAGAAAAATTCACATTCGATTTACTCAGGCTGAGGAGCTCTCCACAGTCAACCATACTGAATGATTTAGGATTCTCCGCAATACCTCCTCAGTAATGGACCAATTTCTGAGATTTCATAATCCCACTCCTTGCGCATAAAACTGACAGACAAAGGAAATGCATTCTCAATTCCCATTATTTCTTTTCTCTTGCAGCTCCACTCTTACAGAATTTATGTTTGATAATGAGAAATGTATTGCCTGCAAAAGGTCATGGCACATTTTTACTGAGCCAGACTAAGCAGGTAAAAAGTTTTATTTGGAGACATTTGAAATGATCTCAACTAAACTTACAGCATGAATCATATTTGCTATTTGCCTCTATTGTTTTACATATTTGCAATACATATTTGGAGATGAAGGTGTTCAGGTGTTACTTTATTATTTATTTATTATATTTATTTATTGTGAAATTTAAATACTTGCTTGTGATTTATGGTTTTACAGTATTAGAAAGACAGTTAATATAAATATATTTTCTTAAATTATGTTTTTATTGTATTTCCAATGAAACCTTCAATTAGATATTGTATTTCCAATGAAACCTTCAATTAGAGAATCGCACCTTGTCTGAGTTGTGAGTTATTGAATTGTTCACTCATCTGTTTTGTTAATAATTCATTCAGGAACAAACAAGTGTTCATGAGTGAGTAAGTCAGTCAGTAACATGATTCATTCAAAAACCGATTTATTCAGGGAAGCCACTTCTTATGTGTTCCTCAGAGACAACTGTTGATTCTGCTATGATTTAGTTTGGAAGCATTTGTGTTGATGGTGCAAAAACAGAAACTATTGTAATTATGTTGGCTTGGCAACAAGCCAACATACTGTTATGCTATTTAAACTTATTTTTATTTTTTTTTATTATTATTCTTCTGAGAAAAAAATTCTGAACGCTACTCCTCCTAGGGCTTTAAAGCCACAAGCCCCAAACTCGGCAGACACCTGCGGGATAGAGGGGTGGTGTGTGCTATATCTTTTCAGAGTGATCAGACTTAAAGTTTTTTTTTAATTAATTTTTAAATGTAAAAATTGTCTGAGAAAAATTGCGCCCCTACAGTTGCAATGAGATTTAGGGGAGGGGAGCAGTCAGACGAGAGAAGAATCGCTGCTGCTCAGCTCAGGCTGTCTACACGGAGCCGACAACAAGCAAATTCATTCTTATTTAAGACATTTTAAAAACGCTATTGCACGCAATCCACACGTTAGAACACACCAAGAGCTAAATTGAGATGTTTCTGAACTGTTTAAAGTAATAACATGATATATTCGCGGCAGCCAACTGCTCGCGAGCTGGCGATGTATTTCTCTGAACACTTGAAGTCCACATTTACAGCCTTTCACATTAAAACACTGCAGCGAAACGGCACAAAACAATTAGAAGAATATATTACACACATGAAAATGAGTGTTTATATGTGCTTGTGAGATTTCTCTGTCAGTCTGAACGTCGCAGCGATTGCTCAGCGTTGCATAACATGGTAAAGCAGGGAGCTACACTGAGACCAAAAGGGTCGCAGGCATCACTGATTATTTTTGTACCTACTTATGTGTTATGCTATGATTTAATATGACCATTTATTAAAACAGAAATGTGTATTTTAAGAATACGTTTTATAACGTGCTCTTAGCATTCAACACATCAAGTTGGCTTCAGCCCAGCGCTGCGGGAAACTGAACTGAGCAGCTGATGGCGCGTGTGCACGAGAGAGAGCCGTGCGTCTCGCGGACAGGGACAGCAACACACTGACAAGCTAAACCAACATATGTTATTATTACCCGATCGGATCTCATTAATACATTATGTCTCAGGCCAAAGAACCGAGAGAAAGACGAGAGAAATGAGCACTTCATCAGCAGCCTATATGACAGCGTAATACAGTTTATGAATACTGGAAGGAAAAAAAGTCACGACAGCCTTTTAAATTAAAACAGTGCAGCGAATCAACACAAAACAATTATAAGAATATATTATAGAGATCAAAATGAGTGCTTGTGTGATTTTTTTTTTTTGTCTTAGGTGAAAATAACATCCATCTCTGCAGCTTCAGAGGACAGTGGTCGGTAGATCGGTCAAATCAAGTACACGATTACTTCAAAATTCATAATAGCTTGGCGAACATAAACTGTTGAGAAATAAATTGAAAATGGGTAGTATTAATGCTGGATTGAATATTAAAACCCCTTTACTGTCAAACATCGCCGACGGCCCCAGTTTATTATTGTTTCACTTTCACAGCACGTTAAACATCACTAAACATTCGCCCATTGGCCTCCGACCATCATGGCCTCCTAACAATCCCCATGTCTACTGATCGGCTTCATCACTCTGTCTCCTCTCCACCAGTAAGCTGGTGTGTGGTGGGCGTTCTGGCGCAATATGGCTGCCGTCGCATCATCCAGGTGGATGCTGCACACTGGTGGTGGGATGAGGAGATACCCCCTGTCTATGTAAAGCGCTTTGAGTGTCTAGAAAAGCGCTATATAAATGTAAAGAATTATTATTATTATTATTATTACTTTATCTAGACAAACTGTGCATCAATTGAAAGTTTAAAGACTCAAGCTTCGATATTTGACGAATATTTTGATAAAACGTTGTTGCAGTGAGAGTTATTTAGTAATTTATGTCAGGAGTCCAAAATAATAAATCCGTATTATGCAACATTTTGAATAGAAATTCACCACTCATTCATATTCAGTTACATATCTGATTAGTACAGGGGTTAGGGCTCATTAATAATTTATTTCTGGGCAGAGAGCAGTAAAAAGGACGAGACAAGAATCACGGCTGATCAGCTCAGTCATTGTCTAAACTGAGCTCACAACGAGCAAATTTATTCTTCTTTAAGACCTTTTTAAAACATGTTATTACTCTAAACAGTTCAGAAACATCTGAATTTAGCTCTTGGTGTGTTCTAATGGGTAGATTGCGTGCAATCGCCGATATAATTTAATTTGAAAAGGCCTTAAATAAGAATAAATTCGCTCCCTTGGTCGCAGCCTTGGTCTGCGCTGATCTTCATTTACAAACACGTCATTAAAATGAACTGTAACTCCATGAATACACAACGAAGAGACATGAGAGATATATCTATAGAAAGCTTGACATGTCTACTTTTAAACCAAACAAGTGCTGCCGAACGAATATTCTGTGATAAAGTAATCCATATCAAAACAACGCAATGTCCTTTTTTCACGTCTAATGTGTATGGAAGGCCAAGAGGGTCAAATATACGTGAAAAATCAGCGGGTATTTAACGTGTATTTCACGTGTTAAATACACGTGAAGTAAACGTTAAAAATCAGTTTGAAGAGGTCAATGTCATTGGCTGCTGAGGACTTGGGTCAAACCACTTCTGTGAGCTTAGAGGGCTGTAGGCTACCATTCATAGACAGGCAACCACCATTTAACATGCTATAGATCAGCTTATTCAGCCTTATTATTTAGTCTTTTTTCTTTTCTGTTTTGTATAGCCTATAGAAATAATATATTTAAGTTTCAGTTTTATGAAATATTTATTTTATAATAAATATTAATAAACATTTTGTGGTGATAGTATAAAGTTTATAAAAGTTACAGTATTTTGTAATGAAACAGGACTTTTTGTTTAGCTCTTGACACGCCTAAGTATACTATATATAGTGTCCCTTCTTAAATTTTTCAGTACTGTGTGATAACTTAAAATATGTTGTCAGTATTATTAAAATAAGATTAAATTGAACGGTATTTAGGAGATTATGGTTTTTGCATGACTTATTTTGCATTCAGCTAGACAACCCTGTCTTAGCTGTTATCATAGCTTAGGCCTTTTATTAAAAAAGAAAACAGCAATGGACCATGGAAAAAGACTGTTGCAGGTGTATTTTTTTATTTACATTACACTTACATTTATTCATTTAGCTGACGCTTTTATCCAAAGCGACTTACAATTGTTATATATGTCAGAGGTCGCACGCCTCTGGAGCAACTAGAGGTTAAGTGTCTTGCTCAGGGACACATTGGTATTTTATGGTATTATTATTTTATTTTTTTGCAGCGGGGCAACTCAAGAATGTTGGGCACACAAGTACTGTGGCTCTTTTGCCCCATGGCCAAGATGGCCAAGCCAACATCAAAGTTAGTTCACTAACTTTTAATTCTAGTTTACTCTGCTTCTTGTCTAGTGAACTAGTATATAAAAGCAGTATCACACTCCTCCAGCTATATAATTGGAACAATATTCTCATGTGATATTTCTTAAATGTTGTATGTTTCAAATGTTACACATTTATTTAACAATGTTTATCCATTTGCATGTGTAATAGATGGTGAAACAGTTCACTGCCTTTAGGGTGAGGTGTTTAATTCTCAGCATTGATTCTTCTGTCCATAGTCATTGCACTCTTGAAACCTTGCAGTTAATCTCTTGACCTGAGGCTTTGCAAGTACAGCTGAACCCCTTGTTTCCATTAATAATAAATCTATTTAGTTTTATACTGCAGTGCTATTTAGCCCAAAGCTGAATCAATACAATATTGCAATAATGATTATTATTTTGACAGGCTGTGGTGCCTAAAAGAAAGTGAAAGTGAAAGAAAGTGACGTGACATTCAGCCAAGTATGGTAACCCATACTCAGAATTTGTGCTCTGCATTTAACCCATCCGAAGTGCACACACACAGAGCAGTGAACACACACACTATGAACACACACCCGGAGCAGTGGGCAGCCATTTATGCTGCGGCGCCCGGGGAGCAGTTGGGGGTTCGATGCCTTGCTCAAGGGCACCTAAGTCGTGGTATTGAAGGTGGAGAGAGAACTGTACATGCACTCCCCCCACCCACAATTCCTGCCGGCCCAGGACTCAAACTCACAACCTTTCGATTGGGAGTCCGACTCTCTAACTATTAGGCCACAACTTCCCCCCATAATGTACTAAACTTAAAGTCTAAAACTGGACTTTATAAATTGCATCTGCAAGCTTGACAGGCTTTATGCTTACAAACAGCAAAAATGTCCAGGAGTTCGATTTGTGAATGTGTATTATGTTATATACTGTATGTACTGTATATGTGTTCTCACAGTCCTGCGGCTAAGCTGCACTTGTTTCACTTACAAAAAAAGTACCATGGTAATTCTATGCTATTCTTCAAAGTACATTGGAGGACCACGTATATAAATACTGGTGTTTAGTACATAATATGGAACACAATAATATACACAATATGGTGATCATCCAATGCTGTACCATGGTATTACCATTAGATTCAAATGAGTAACATGGCATTGATCCCCACAAACATGTAGAGCTCACGGGTCATAAATCTTGCTCCACATTGGTGTGTATTACAGTTACAATAGTTTTGATTGCCTATGATTGTGTGATATTGTGCCACATTTTTTCTAGTTTGATGTGGGCGCACAAATTACTTGCTTGAAACTTCTCGCATTGTTTATCGTGTAGCTAGTCATCAGCTGATGAGCATGTTTCTCTTTTGTCATACATAATTCAATCAGTGAATGATCAGTCGTAATTATTATAACTTTGTTGTTGTTGTTGCTATTTGGCATGGAAAACAAATAAGAATATCTAACCAAATGTTAATTAAAGCAAAATGCATTGTAATGTGAATGTACAGTCGAGCAACATAGAAGGACAGCAGCTTGTGAGTGTTTTGTCTCGTTTTCTCATCAGACTAGTGTGTGTGATCATCATTGCTAGGAAAGGTTTTTTTTTTTTTTGTTTAAATTGTGTGTGTCTTACCCTGGTTAAATACGTGCTGAAAGTGGTGCTTGGTTTTGCGTTTGCCTATCGCGGGACTGCCTGGTTTCGATCTGCTAAATAGTGAGGCGTGGCCTGCTGACTTCAATTACAGGTAATCAGGCTAATACAAAGCACTAGGTTTCGTCGCGGCAACCCTAGTGTGAAGACCGACGAGTGTAAAGACAATCGACTCTACCTGCGCGACTCCACCGAGCAAGGACACCGACAGGGCACTTGAGTATTGGTTTATTTATTTAATATTTTATTTTATTTTTTATTCACTCTTTGTATAGTTTGTTCTCAAATATATCTTACACTTGTAGTCACTATGTGCTTTCAGATCTCTACTATCACTACTAACACTCGGAGAGCACGCTATGTACGTCACAGGAAGGCCTGTCTGACAAACCTACGCCATGTCCCTCTGACCTCTACTACTATGCTCTCTATTCCAGTTGGTCTCTGGAACTGCCAGTCTGCAGTTAACAAAGCAGACTTCATTTCCTCTATTGCTACTCATTCCGGTCTCAACCTCATGGCACTGACAGAGACTTGGATCAAACCTGAAGATACTGCCACCCCTGCAGCCCTCTCCACTAATTTCACTTGTTCCCACACTCCTCGTACCACTAGGAGGGGTGGAGGTACGGGTCTCCTTATATCCAAAGAATGGAAATTTGATCTTCAGCCATCACCTACAGGTACTGGTTCATTTGAATCACATGCCATTACTGTAACCCACCCTGTTAAAATCCACTTTGTGGTTATTTATCGTCCCCCAGGTCAACTGGGAAACTTCTTGGAGGAGTTGGATGTGCTGCTATCAAACTTTCCTGAAGATGGTACTCCTCTGGTACTGCTTGGTGACTTCAACATCCACCTAGATAAACCCCAGGCTGCTGACTTCAAAACTCTGCTCACCTCATTTGATCTCAAGCTAGTGTCTACTACAGCGACTCACAAATCGGGCAACCAACTGGACCTCATCTACACGCGCTGTTGCTCTGTGGACACCTCTTCAGTTGCTCCACTGCACACCTCTGATCACTTCCTCATTACTGCTAACCTAGCACTTACTCCTGAAGTGGCACACACTCCAACGCAGGTCACCTTTCGACGGAACCTACGCTCACTCTCTCCATCTCGCCTATCTGCTGTGGTTTCATCCTCTCTTCCACCACTCTCTCAGTTTTCTGCTCTGGACACGAACAGTGCTACAGACACTCTTTGCTCCACTTTAACATCTTGCTTGGACAACTTTTGCCCACTATTGTCTAGACCAGCACGCACTGCCCCATCTGCCCCCTGGCTGTCCGAAGTTCTCCGTGAACATCGCTCTAAACTCAGGGCTGCAGAGAGGAAATGGCAGAAATCAAAAAACTCTACGGACCTCAGTGTGTATCAATCTCTCCTCTCTTCCTTCTCTGCAAATGTCTTCACAGCTAAAACATCCCACTACCACAACAAAATTAACAGCTGCAGTGATGCTCGGACACTCTTCAAGAATTTCTCTTCTCTTCTTAATCCACCACCTCCACCTCCTCCATCGACTCTTACAGCGGACGACTTTGCAGCTTTCTTCACAAATAAGACAAGATCCATCAGTGACCAATTCTCCACACCGCAGACTGAGGACAACTTCACAATGGCCGATGCACACTCTTTATCCTCCTTCTCACCACTCTCAGAGATGGACGTCTCCAAAATTCTCCTGTCCAATCATCCTACTACTTGTCCACTTGATCCGATCCCCACTCACCTCCTTCAAGCGATCTCTTCTTCAGTCATACCTTCACTTACTCTCATTATCAACTCCTCTCTGCACTCTGGAACATTTCCCTCAGCATTCAAGCAGGCTTGGGTAAGCCCACTGCTCAAGAAACCATCTCTAAATCCAGCGCTTCTTGAAAACTACAGACCGGTATCCCTTCTTCCATTCATTGCAAAGACACTTGAGCGAGCTTTTTTCAACCAACTTTCTATGTTCCTTGGACAGAACAACCTCCTGGACAGCAACCAATCTGGCTTCAAAAGTGGCCACTCAACTGAGACTGCTCTGCTCTCGGTTACTGAAGCCCTGCGACTAGCAAGAGCAGCTTCAAAATCCTCGGTACTCATCTTACTGGACCTGTCTGCTGCTTTTGACACTGTTAATCACCAGATTCTCCTGTCCACCCTCAGAAAGATGGGCATCTCTGGAACTGCTCTCCTGTGGGTTAAGTCCTACCTCTCTGACAGATCCTTCAGTGTGTCTTGGAGGGGTGATGTTTCAAAGTCACACCACCTTGCTACTGGGGTTCCTCAAGGCTCAGTACTTGGACCACTTCTCTTCTCCATCTACATGACATCTTTAGGATCTGTCATTCAGAAGCATGGCTTTTCTTATCACTGCTATGCTGATGACACCCAACTCTACTTCTCATTCCAGCCAAATGACCCGACGGTAGCTGCTCGCATTTCAGCCTGTCTGAGTGACATTTCTAGCTGGATGAATGACCATCACCTTCAGCTTAACCTTACAAAGACTGAACTCCTGGTGATTCCAGCTAACCCATTGATTCATCACAACTTCTCTATACAGCTGGGCTCGTCAACCATAACTCCTTCGAAGACAGCTAGAAACCTAGGTGTTGTGATGGATCATCAATTAAGCTTCATTGACCACATTGCTACAACGACCCGGTCCTGCAGGTTTGCCTTATACAACATTAGGAAGATTAGACCCTTCCTGTCAGAGCAAGCAACCCAACTTCTTGTCCAAGCTCTTGTTCTCTCCAGACTGGACTATTGTAATGCTCTCCTGACGGGCCTTCCTGCATGTACTGTCAAGCCTCTGCAAATGATCCAGAATGCAGCGGCGAGGGTTGTCTTCAATGAGCCAAAAAAAGCTCATGTTACCCCTCTCCTCATCAGGTTACACTGGCTACCAGTAGCCGCTCGCATCAAATTCAAGGTACTGATGCTTGCCTACAAGACGACCACTGGCACGGCACCAACTTACCTAAACTCACTGGTTAAATCCTATGTGCCCTCCAGAAGTTTGCGCTCTGCAAGGGAACAACGCCTTGTGGTGCCATCCCAAAGAAATTCAAAATCACTCTCACGGACCTTTTCCTGGACTGTGCCCAGCTGGTGGAATGACCTCCCAATCTCAATTCGTACAGCTGAGTCTTTACTAACTTTCAAGAAACGTCTAAAGACTCATCTTTTTCGCCTGCACTTAACCTACTAACACCAGTACTTTTCCTTTTCTTGTCTTTTTTCATTTAATAAAAAAATTAAAAAAAAAAAACACCTGGCTATGCGTTCTATACTAGACTAACTGAGACTTGTCATGGCACTTGTATACTGTTGTTGTTCTCTTGTTGACCTGACTGCTTCTATTGTTCTCATTTGTAAGTCGCTTTGGATAAAAGCGTCTGCTAAATGATTAAATGTAAATGTAAATTTAAATGTAATGTGGCAAATCATATGAATATGTAGCAATGAATGGCTTAGATTAATTATTAAATTGTTGATCTGTGAGAGTGATATCATGCCCTAAAAGGTTGCCAATCAAAATTGTACATATTTGATAACTGGCATCACATGAAAATGTATTGAAATCCATTAATAAAAAACCAAGGTTGATCCACAAATTATACATAAAAGGAGAAAGCACAAAACAAATTAACTTAAATAATAATCAGGCTCAGTATTTTTGTATCGAGAAGCAACATTTCATTAGATAATACAACTTAGCCAATGGATGCATTCAGCAGACGCTTTAATCCAAAGCGACTAACAGTGCATTCAGGCTAACAATTTTTTTACCTATCATGTGTTCCCTGGGAATCAAACGCACAACCTTGCGCTGCTAACGCAATGCTCTACCAATTGAACTACAGGAACTTGGAGTTCCTGTAGCTCAATTGGTAGAGCATTGCGTTAGCAGCAAAAGATGCGGCTTTATTAGATGTATGCTTAAGCAAGTAAAAAAAAAAAAAAAAAAAGCTTAGTTTATCATATTAATAATATTTTGCATGGGAACTAGAACAATTTCTGCAATGACATCAAATGTTAGCCCTAAAATGCAAAAGTTATAATTCCAAACCACAAAGTAATGGGACAATACCATTTCCTGTAGTTTGGACGAGTGGCAGATGTTTATCTGTCCTTGTGACATCCGCTAGACAAGTGACAAGACATAACCCAAACACATGCTGTAAATGGCACCTGACATGCTGTTTAAGAACTTTTAAAAGCAAAGTGTTAGCTGACAGGGAAGCCATTTGCTTTCAGTCTCATAGACTGCCTATTTAATCAGGCCTCAATCCTTTAGAGACATAATAAATGATGCTGCCAAGTTTCATAAATGAAGGATCAATTGTAATTGATTTCATAGTCCAATGCATTTATTAAAGTGACACCCATTTTATGCATTTGGTTACTTGTTTTCTCAATCAGGCCCCGGTTGCAGTTCTCCAGAGATGAAGCCCCAAGTGCTGACTAACCACGCACTCCATTAGCAAAATCAGACAAAGAATTTCATTACAATAAAATAATTGTAGCAAGCTGACAAGGCAAGGTTGACACAATGGAGGAGAGGGGGACGGCAGTTCATTTTTCATGTCAGTTTGCCTGAACCCTTGCCTGCATGATTTGCTAACTGTGTGATGTGTGTTAGTGTGTGTTTGACAGACAGTTAAGGGATGGAATTTCCTTTAAGAGCTAAATAAATTAGTTCCAGGATGTCAGTGGCTGTCACATGCACGCTGATCCCCCACGCAGATGAACCCTGTCACTCACAGATGCCTGGGAAAGCCGCTGGTGATTATTTCATTCTAACGTCGCTCCTGTCTGTCTGGTTAAATTATGGTGGAAGCACAACTCACACACAAAGACGGACATGATGAGAAAGGGTCTAGAAAAAAAAAGAGATGTCTGTAATATCATTATGCTTTGTTTCTGTGACATTTTGCATTATGTCTTAAAGCACTGACAGAAAACTGGATTTGACCCACTGGAGCCTTGTTTTATCTTAACACTTTTACTACCTCAAGACTTGTTAAAGGAGTGTTTGTATTTGCAACATGAAAATGCATCCCTGTTTGTCTTAAATCCATCTGGTGGGTTTACTGCCACTTTAATTATTATTATTATTATTATTTTATTTGTTTGTAAGTTTATTCTGACCATAAAAGCCAGTTCCATTTGCAACATGCCTGACAGCTTTGGTTTACTGCTTTCGGTTATCACAGATAAAGATACCTCCAGATAAAGCTTTTTTATTAGCCAATCAACTGAACCTGTTAGAAATAGAGTACCAAAAATTAAAACCTTGCTGAAAATTTACTCATACTAAGGCCATATAAGATGTAGATGTGTTTGTTTCTTTGTTGAAACAGATTGAAAGAAATTGAGTTTTACATCACTAGGATTGAGAGTGAAACAGCTGATAAAAGCATCAAGGTAATCCACAAGTAACCCCAGTCCATAAACTAACATGTTGTGAAGCAAAAAGCTGTGAGTTTGTACTAAACAAGGCCCGGTTCCCCAAAACGTTCTTATCGCTAATTAGTTCTTAACCTATTCCTTAACCTCTATCTTAACCTTATGGTACGATTCCCGACACGTTCGTATGCTAAGTATATCTTCTGTAAGTTACACTTTCGTAAGGTTGGTCTGGACCATTTGTAAGCTCTCTCTTAGCGTTGTTTGAGCTCAAGACGCTACTGTACAGCAGTCTTTCGAAATCAGCACAGCGCAGTACAAGTCAAAAACTATTGTATGTTGACAATGTTGTGGCTCAACAATGATTTTATGTTATTTTTTAAGACTCATAATAACTTATGTTCACAATGGATACAGGCCTATTTATGAAGTTGACTTTATGTGGTATCAGAACTAATATGGTGGTAATTAGCCTAGCCTTTTTCATAATGTAGGCTAATTAAAGCGAATTGGCAATCCATTTTTTGATAATTAAAATCTTGCAAACAATTTGGCTCTAGATGGCTAAGATCTATAAATGGGTAATCATCGTTGTGTCCAGTAAGCGACCAACTATAGCAGCGATCCAACGTGTCCTTGTAATGAATCAAAGACGGAGCCGGACGCGGAGCCGTTTAGTCCATGTCAATTTTTTTATTCAGCAAAACTTAAGCCCTTCTGACATTTTGCCTGACGTGGCTATATAAAAAAAAAAAATATTGCCTCCCAAGACAGCTCATTATGGAGCTGCTGGACCTTCTCAGACCTGCGCTTGCCAGATTAACGTGGCAGAATTTTGCTTTAAGCCCTGAAGCCCTGAAGCCCCGCTACGTGTTTTTTTTTTTTTTTTTTTGCTACAGAGAGATTCATCGAGGTTGTGGGAGAGCGCTACGGCCTAATCAAGACCTCGGCGTGGAGGTGCGTCCACACTGTCACCAACGCCCTTCTGCGACATGCCGGGGATTACATCCTGGTGGATGGCACACTCATCCCTATCGCCAATTCATCAGTGATTGATCAAGTGTCACGAAAGGGATACGTGCCCATAAACGTGCAGGTTATAGTGGATCACAGGGGTGTGATCTCCAACCTGGTGGCAATGTCCAGCAAAACTTCAAGTTCCTCTGACGAGAGGCTTGGTGCCCTTTTTTACATTGCTCCCCCAGCATATTTTGTATCTAACTCTCTCTCTGTTCATTGTAGATAGGTTGCTTTTTATTGAAAACATAAACCAATTGCAATCAATACCGCATTAAACATAAGTAACTGCAGCTGCTTGCCAATCAATTCAGATTGTAAAGTACCTTACCGTTAATATAAAAGTGTATTTTATAATTTTTATAAGTCGTTAAACCCATGTCAAGAAGCGGCACAAGTGGTACAACGGGATTAGGAGGGTGGATGATTAGCAAGGGATACCCGGTTCATCTAACCATCAGAACATATCGTGTGAACATATTATTGACCATTTGACAATTTAATTTATAGTCTATATTCTTCTGATAACTTAAAATGTTAAAATAAATGTTACTGTAATAATTAGAGGAATGTTTCATTTGCATAGAACGTGTTGTCTGTCTTAACGCTGTATTGCACCTTCGCGTGAAGTGGAAAATCGATTCCTGAGCAATCGATGCCAACTAATTCAGCACCCTCACTTTGCACAGCGCTCTTGTAACGTTGGACGTAAGAGGCAGCGTGTTAAGAATCTTCCTAAGGGACACTTTGGGGAACACACTTTGGAACATAAACAACTTTGGTAAGATATATCTTTCAAAGTCTTCTTAGCACGCTAAGAGTGAGCGTTATCGGGGAACCGGGCCCAAACCATTAGGACATTTGTTTGCTGGCTGAAGTATACAATCCTTTACCTATAATGCATTCTCTAGCGAACATGTTGTCTCATCTGAATCAGCAGTGGAACATGCAAAGACCAACATCCAGAGTTATTGTGAATGATGGACTTTTATTTTGGTCAGAATTGTTGGTTTGAAGTTAAAATCGTTAATGATGGATATGTTTCGAATGAGCACACAGCTTTTTATTTCACTAGATATTAACTGACGGACTTAAATTGTGTGGATTATTTGTAGATGCTTTTGTAAGCAAGTAAATAAAAAAATAAAAAAGCCAATAGTTTGTCAGTAGCTACATTTACATGGACACTACTAATCTGAATCGTAATAGGAGTAGAAGCACAACCAGAATAAACAAACAAACAAACAAAAAAACAAAACAAAAAAATAATAATAAAAAGTCACATGTAAACACTTTAGTCGGATTGAATTGGCCAGATTTGAGAAAAATTACGATCGGATTGTAAGGAGTGGTTTATGCCTTTTGTAATCCGAGGGAGAGGATATGTAACACTTGATCAGATTGAAAACAAAACTGGGAAGTACTGTGCATGCACAGCGACGTAGAAATTGCATAAAGACATATCACGCTCAGAACGAGCTGGTGAATAAAGTGACCCTGAAATTATAAGTGTCCCATCATTATAAAACTCCTCTTTCACTCAGCATTTGTGAAGTGGAGCAGGACTTCTATATTTAGTTTGAAACCTTCAATTGCAATAATACTAAGAAATCTGTGTTTGCAACAATAACAACACATTTAAAGCTGTCATGATGTTACAATGTGTCATGTTTGTCAAAATAAAACTGATAAAATACATACTTTATACCCTGATCCCTTGGTATTTATATAATATATGCTTATCTTGAACGTTCATCTTGTACACATGGACACTGTGTTTTGAGGCTAATGACGTATTCAAGCAATCAAAATGCTTTTAAAGAATACTATCACTGTTAGCTGTTAAAATTCAACCAATGGCAACTTTTTAAAGGCCATCAATGGAGAAAGATGCCTCATGCCCCAAAATGATATAAATTTAGAATGTACCAGCAGGGAATAAATAGGCATGCAAACCCAGTTTAAGAGGATGCTTTACTCAGTTTAACTTTAAAAGTATTTAAATGTTAGTTTACTATCCATCTGTAACATTATTCCAAGCCTGTATGACTGTATGAATCTACATTCTTCATATACATCCTTTTGGTCTTTCATTAAAAAAAATCACAAAATTCTAACCTTTCTATGAAGTAAAACAATTGAAAGTGGGTGGAAAATCTCATTGTGAAATAATTGCTATCTCTAGTTCATGTTGGCATTTATTGGCAATTATTGGCACCCAATTATTGCAATGTCATATCTCCAAGATAACAGCTCTGAGTTTTCTCCTTTAATGCCTGAAGAGTTTGGAGAACACCTGATAAGAGATCAGAGACCATTCCTTCATACAGAATCTCTCCAGATCCTTCAGATTCACAGCTCCATGTTGGTGCTTCAGCTTTTATTTTCTAGAGTTCAGGTCAGAAGACTGGGACAACTATGGCAGAAGCTTCATTTTGTGCTCAGTGACCCATTTTTGTGTTGATTTTGATATTTGTTTTGTGAAAGTCTTCTGATGCAAGATCAAAACAAGGTCCATTATAAAATTTCATAATAAAAAGTTTAATCTGACCATAGAAGCCAGTGCCATTTGAAGTTCCAGTCGTGTCTAACAACTGAATATGTTTCTGGATGAGCAAGGATCATTTTTGTTGATACCCTCTTGAACAACATGTGGTGATGTAGGGGCTGTTGTATATATGTATTTATTATTTTAATTTTTTTCTGACCCCAAGTCTCAACTAATCTCTGCAATTCTCCAGCTGTGCAGTCACAACAACCTGGAGCTGAACACACTCAGAACTCTGGAGATGATCGTGGACTTCAGGAGAAACCCAGCTGTTCATCATGGACAGCACTGTGGCTGCAGTGGAGTCATTCAGGTTCCTGGGCACAACCATCTCTCAGGACCTGAAGTGGAACATTCACATTGACTCCATTGTGAAAAAGGCCCAGCAGAGGTTATACTTCCTTCGTCAGTTGAAAACGTTCAACCTGCCACAGGCACAGATGACACAGTTTGACTTGGCTATTATTGAGTCGGTTCTGTGCTCTTCTTTAACCATCTGGTTTGGGTCAGCCAGTAAATCAGATTTAAGAAGACTGCAACGGACTGTTGGGACCACAGAAAGGGTCACTGGTGTGCACCTGCCCAGTCTTCAGGACTCCAGAGTGAAGAAATGTGCAGGTAATACCATCAAAGAACCCTCTCACCCCAGACACAACCTGTTTGCACTTCTCCCCTCAGGCAGACACTACAGATCTCTGGGCACTAGAACATCTAGACATAAAAAACTGTTTTGTTTTTACCCCCAATGCCATCTCCAGCTTAAATAGCTACCTAAATGTATGCATGTATGTATGTATGTATGCATGTTGGTATGTACCAGGAGCACCTTGCAAAAAAACACAAACAATTCCTTGTGTGTTTGCGCACACTTGGCGAATAAAGCTAATTCTGATTCTGATCTGATTCTGATAATAATGAATTAGTTTCTCATAATAATGACATAGTTTCTCATAATTATGAGAAACTAAGTCATTATGAGAAACTAAGTCAATATAATGAGATACTAAGTCATAATTATAAGATAAGTTTCTCATCATTATGACCTACAGAATCATATTTTCCCTTATTTTTCTTTTACTTTTTCTTTTTAGGCAGTGCATTGAGTCCACATCTGTCCCTCAAAAGCAGTCTAGTATATTATTGAGCATTGCAGTTCCTTATGCCCAACAAATCAAGAATGACGTGATGATGATTGGGAAAATCGATCCTCATAAAAATTCAGTAAATTAGTCTAAAAAGCATCAACTGTGGTATCCTGAGGTGCCCTCTGGTGAGATTTGATTGAATAATTTATACTGTATGGTACTGGCTAAAAATGGTTGAGAGTTTGCCAAGATTAGTTCTGTGTTTCTGAGATCATACGAGGAGAAAAACGATTACAGCGATTGATTAGGCCAAAGCCAATCAGTGGCAAGCCGGCTCACAGATTAGAATCCATGCAAAATGGCAGTGTGTATGAATATATGAATACTAGATGCAATGTATGTTTGTTTTTTTCTCTTCAGACCACACTTAATATATTCCTTTACAACATTCACCCTGAATAATAGCCAGTCATTATGGCTTCTAGCACTGCTTTTGTGTGTGCTGTGTTTAGAAGAGATCTGTGTTTATCGCACTAGAGAGAAGCTTCATCAATTTGTATTATTATTTTTATTTATTTTTTGCTCATGTAGACTGCTGAGGACATTAAAAAAATGGCCAATAAAAATAAAAAATATATATAAAAAAAAGGGGGGGGGGGGGGGGGAAGCTGATGATCAATTGAAATCAGGAAGATAGAAGTTTAAGATTTCAATGTAGTTGAAGAAAATGCTTTTAAAAATCACAGCCCCGTTTCTCTAATTTAGAGCCCATGTAATTAATGAACTCCTCAATGGCAGGAGTTTAATGATGGCAGACGCAGTGTTGCTTGTGTGATTAATTGTTGCAGAGGTAAGGTCATTGCATTCCACCTTTGGTTTACAACTGCTGCCATTACAAACAACCATATTCACATTTGTTCATGTTGGTGTGCATGCAATGTAAAATACAATATATATATATATATGTATATATATATATATATATATATATATATATATATATATATATATATATATATATATATATATATATATATATATATATAATAATAATTTACAAATAAATTAAACAAACATGTAAAAAATGAAGGGAAAGGTTATTCACTAACAATCCACAATCAAGTTTAATCGGGCTCTCAAGGTGTTTGTTGCATGTGAATGAAAAGAATATGTCATCGTCATTCTGTCAAAATTCTGTCATTCTGTCAGTGTTGTTCCCAAACCTACTGCATGCTGTTATTTTTCTCTGAAGAACAAAGCTTGCCGATGCAGTTATTTTAATGTGTCTTACAATTAAACTATGTCAAACCTGTCTATGTTTAATTTGAGACCCGTGGCAGAAATGAATTATAAATTGTTGTCTGTATTTTAAAGATCCAATTCAGGTGTCTTGACTGAAGTAGCAGAGTGATTATGCATACAGTAGTTTTATGCCAGATTTTGGTAGTTTCTTGCATTTTCCACAACACACCATTCATATCTGGCCTGTAAAATTGTGAATTTCGGCATTTGAATAGCATTTAGCACTAATTTTCAGCTCTTCTTTGCATTATCACCTGATTTAGATTATTTTTTTTAGTGAGCAAAAATGCCACTGAAAGCGTGTGCAAATAGCCCTCATATCTAGTAAATTACCTCTTTGAGATAAAGCAAAAAAACTGTTAGAGTCAGAAAAGTGAGTTAAAATTCTTGTTGATTCATGTAGTTTGAAGTCAAACTTCCTCCTAAGTAGTCAGAAAAAAAAAATAGTTCTCTGATTGTGTAGTAAATGACATTTGATGACTGATAACCCTAAATTCAGTCGAGACTTATCTGCATCTGGTGTTCTAATCGCAGCCGATCCAGGAATTTGCTACATGCAGGTAATCCAGGCCATGTGACTGATAACGCTGAAGCTCAGAGTCAGTGTAATACATGTTCTTATCATCATGCAAATTAGGGCGATGTAGAGCAGACTCTTTTTATATTGTGGTACTAAACCGATGAGGGGTTACTGCTCCTGTGTGCAAACACAGAGGGATAAATACTTGTGAGTGAAGTATCTTGATATTGCCAGTGGAGCTGCTATGAATTTGATTTTCAAGGTAGGTTTATAATGTTTTTATATGTTTTCATCTCATGTTACTGTATGAGTCTTAGCATGGTTTTGCTGGTTAACATGACTCAGTTAAGTCCTGTAAGATGTACACTATATGCATATGTATGTATCTACAACATCTTAACACCAGTTAAGCAACTGCCATTAAAATGAATTGAAATGTTGATGGCTAACTTTCTCCAGGTATATACAGTATATACAGACCACGCACGTCTATTCACTGATAAGTGTTACAGTGTTACAGCTAGATTCATAGGAACAGACATTCAGTCACGTTCCTCAACATTAGTTTTGGCAGGTCACGTCAGTCAAGCTTGCAAGAGCTGACTCTCAGCTGATCCATATGTACCTCAAGGTATATGATGCCTATCACAGCATCTTTATATAAGGTTTATTCAGAATTATTCAGCAACTTTATCACTTTTCTCAGGAGCTAATTACCCTCTTCCATCCCCAGTTGTTCATTTCATCCACAGTCAGGACTTAACCTTCTGATATTCCTAGTTGAATCAAACTTCCTTATCTTGAATTATGTTGTTACAAAGAATTGCCATTAGGAATATTAATGATTTTTGCTACATTTATGTTGGTTTTGTCTTTCTTAAGGGGGTTACCACTGCTCCATGCTATCTTATCTATAGAATATATATGATGGGCAAGGTGTTTTTTTTTTATTGTCCAGTGCAGAACCATATTGCCAATCCAAACTGTACACTAAATGTCAATTATCTTTGTCAAAAGGAGTCCTGACAGACACACTGTGTGTTGTATAAACAGGAGTTTCAGTTATTGAAGTGGCGTGTGGGGGGGGGGGGTCAAATGGTGACATAAAATGAGTAAATTGGACTAAAGAAGAGAAGTTTCATTCTTCCACAAAGTCCATTGAGTCTATTCAGGGAAGTAAATAAAAATGTGGATGCACAATACTTTTTTGTTAACAAGTCAAATGCTTTGTTTGTCCAATCAGTG
Organism: Carassius auratus; assembly: GCF_003368295.1. NCBI lineage: Eukaryota > Metazoa > Chordata > Actinopteri > Cypriniformes > Cyprinidae > Carassius > Carassius auratus. The sequence goes on from NC_039260.1 coordinate 22,884,779, forward strand.
ACACTTACATAAATGTAAAATAGGAACATTAACCATGGGTTTATGAATGTAAACTGTGAATTGTCAGCTTATGAATACCCAGGATAGGATGTAAAATATGATCAGTGTGAATTATGTAACAAGATTCCTTTCATCCAAGATTAGAATGACCCATGGTTAACTATTTCAAATGTGGAAAGCCCTAGACTGACCCAAACTTGAACACAAAAAAAATATTTTGGTTGCTGACTTTACCATTATCAGATGTTCTCAGCATGTCTAAGTGGGCGGTTCTTGGCTGGAGTAAACTGAGAAATAGACTGAACTTTATGCAGATTATCAAAATGGCAGCAATGCAAGACTGCGTGACTCATGAACTTGACATTCCGGGTTGCTCCATCTGAACGGTCTCTGAAATGACTGCACTGTAAGGCAGTCCAGATAAAAATGCTAAAATTATAAAATAAAATGTATTAGATATTAGAACATTGTTCACCATTGCATGTTTGTGCCATAGAAGACGAGAGTGACTTTCCAGATCTGTGCCAAGAAGAAACAGAAAAAAAAAAAACCTCCAGAGAAAATTAGATTCCCGTGGGAAGCAATGGTGCTTAGATGACAACACAGGTGTGATAGACTACACTTTATCATGCTCACCACGTAATAATTTTAAAAAGACTTTCCTTTAAAATGCCTGCTTTCACTAATCACTGTAAAGCCACTGATGCATTTCAAAACATACTATTTAATACTCACTAATGTGTGAGTTGATGTAATTATAGGGTTTTGTTGTTAGTGTAAGTGGTTTGCTTCGAGCTGTCCCAACAATTAAAATGCCACGATCATCTAGCTCTCAGCGTTGATGATGGGGAGAAGGTGCATAGACTCTGGTGAGTCAAGCAGATCTAGTTAATGATGCTCTGACAATACAGATTGCGGGGGTTTCAAAAATCATGAATCACGTGATCAGCGAGAACGGTGGAAAAAAAAGTGCTTTTGGCTTTGAGTTGGATATAAAAAATATATTATATATTGTTGTGTTGCTGCTTGAAATTTCCCGTCACTGGAGGTCCAGTCAGTGTTGCTACAGGGGATGTGTTTATTGAGATTATATGGCTTACTTATAGTCTTAGCCTCAGATCACTCAAGGTAAGTTCACTGATTGCCTGATACATACAAAAATGGCAAGAGCAGACTGAAATCAACAAAATAATGCCAAAATGATAGCATGAGAAATCCCAAGATCAAACATTCTTATACATTTATTCAGAGGTCTGGCTGTATGTCGTGTGTTACACACTAACACACAAATTTTAGGTACATTTTGGATGTGGCTTTCAAGTACATGAACTTTTGCCTTAGAACTACAGCGTTTCCAGTAACTTATCCTTGTGTTTGGGCACCCTCATTTGGTGCTTGTGTACAACTGCACTAATACCCACTGAGGTCTGGATTTAAACAAGAATGCACATGTGTCTGCTTCAACCTGTTTTGTAATCACAGTTTTCTACTGTCTGTTGTTCATGTGAAACGAGGGGCATTTGAAGTGCAATGCATCCATGCACGTATTTTCCTGCGTTTACACATGAATGATCCTTTGAATAACCCCACTCTGTTTATCAGTACACAAAGTTGACAGGGCATAAACATCAGAGATCTTTGAGACTGTTTGTCTTGGTTTGATTGCTTGGTTCAGACTTGTGTTTGATTCCACCTTCCTCCCCTGCCCCCACCAAACTTTTTTCCAACTGTACCAGGGTGGGAAATAAACTATTTTTGCCCTCTAGCCATAGTTTTTGATTTAAATATAACTCAGAATGAAAACATGAAGGCTAAATAACATAACTAATCTCGAACCAAAATGTGAACTTAGTGAAAACAACTGCATTCTTTCTTAAGAAAACTGTTTTAATGATTGAATAAAGCATAAAACAGTTAAGTATGGAGTTAATTACGTAAACATAAATATGTAGAGCTAGTCTCTAGATTATTTCTTTCTTTCTTTCTTTCTTTCTAGCTGAATAACATGATATGGACATTGTATGGCTTTCTAGAGGTAAATGCAACGTGACATGCAAGCTATTTTACTGATGTCTTTCTATGGTTTAAACACTGATTGTGTTCTGCGATCTGTCATGCCACATTAAAAGTGTTATGATATCAAAAGTAACAGGGCACAAAACTCATTGCAGTTATTGGATGGAAGATATGCTATAAATATTGTTTAGTGAAGTTTTGTTTGACTGAGAACAGCATAGATCCTCAAATCCCAATGTTGCTTTTAGTTTATGACAATTCATTAAAATTATTGTCAATTATTAAAATCTATTTATCAACGTTCTCAATACACCATTTATAATTTTCTTCTTTTAATTATAATTATAATTATTATTATTATTATTGTTATTATTATTTCTTTATTTTAATTTACCAGCAAAACTTTACATGACCAATTTTACATGCATTTCCATATTGCTTGTGTACTGCCAGATATATTTGGAGACAGGCACCTATAATAAATGTATTATACATTATTAAGTGTGATTAGGAACATGCAAATATTTAAATTATGTGTCAACAATAGTGATTCCCTTCCATGATTTAGGATGGATTGCATTCACCTGCAAACTACGTAGACCACTTTTTGAAACAGACTCTGGTGTAATTCATTGGGGCGCATCTGGAAAACCACTTTTACACCAGCCAAAAAAACTGAATTCTGACAACAAATTAACTCAGTGCCCCAAAGACAAAGTTTAGCTTACATTTCCTTTTACTTGGGTGCAAAAGAGTAATTCCTATATTTATTTAGCCTTGGTATCCAAATCTTTTTGCATACATTTGTTTAGCTCACACTGGGATTCAGGCTCATGTGACATATAGTTCATTTAGTCCCGTCACAGACACTAGCAAGAGACACTGCAGTGCACTCTTGCATTGCACTGACTGGCTGAGAGACATAATCTATCTCTTTTGCACACCGCTAGACGATTAGAGATCCTTCATCACTGAAAGGAACTTTACATTTTCCGAATGAGTTCCCCCGCCTGGACAAATGATCTAGGTGCATGACATCAACTGTTAAATAAGCTCTGGGATCAAGCTATTCATTCTACTTTGTGGCTTCAATGTAATGTGTGTCCCACCATGAAAATCCTATTTTCCAGCCTGGGCAGGTAAATGACAGGCTGGGCTAGTCAGTATGCAAGTTTAATATGGAGATTTTAGGACTTCTTCAAAGGCATCCATGTATAAAAGCAAGGTTTTTTTTTTCTTTTTTTTTTTTTTTTTTCTACTGTCTTTTGAAGTGAGCAAATTTGGAAGGATAAAATAAAGGCCTTTTCTGAAAGAAACCAAATCTACAAGTGGCCTTCAGAATGTCTTAACAGGATCAATTTGGAAAAAGCTCTTAAGTGGCATCAAACATTTTGCCAAAGTGTTCTTTTAAAATGTTTCCCCAAGATAAATAATCGTTCGCTTAATTTTTGTGATCCTTTTAGTTATGAATAGTCAGACTTGCTAATACTTTTAGTCTAATATAAAACACATAAGAATATTAAAATATAGCAGGAATTTTAAATGCTTATACATCTCAGTATGTGTAAAGTTATAGTTTAGTCAGTCATTTGGTGTAGAGTAATATACAATAGTTGTCAGAGAGCTGTCGATACCTGTTAACTCAAGAATATTAATACGGATGGATAATTCAGGATACGCATAATATTGAAGGTATGAAATTATGTTATCTCTTTATAGACGGGGACAATGTGAAGACTAGTGATGAGTGTTGAAAAAGTTTCCTTTATCTCTATAATTACAGATAAGGTGAGTGCTCTAATCCTAATGCAATTTGCACTTTTACCAAAGGTTGCCAAACTTGTTTAAAATAATCATAATAATAATTTGAAACATTTTCCAAACATCACTGTAGATTTTTGAGGTTAAAAGTGAGTGTTGCACCTCTTGTCATCTCATGAATTGCAATTAATTGGAAAGTAGAGAGACTGACTCTCCTGTTATAGGTGCAAGGTTTGCATTGTTTCATTATCATATTATTACACTGATATATCATTGTAATACATTTTAACTTTCTAACCCAAAAGCAACGATTAATTTATTCTGACTGAGAGAAGTCTTGTTTTGGCATTTTCATAATTTTGCTGTAATATGACATGGAGACAACTAGATTTAGTTTTTAGAGGGCATTCAAACCAATATCATTGTCAATGATGAAGCTTTGTAAGTGACCCAGTAATAAATTCCACTTTTCCTGAGTTTACATTCAACACACTGTACTCAAGTTCAACTGGATGCTCTATTGCTGCTCGAGGTCATTTGCATAAACTAATTATTTGAACATATTTACATTTAGTCATTTGCCAGACACTTTTATCCATGGCAACTTACAAATTATGACAATAAAATCAGTCAAAATTAACAAAAGAGCAACAATTTATAAGTGCAAATGACAAGTCTTGGTTAGCCTAACACAGTACACATAGAAAGTTATATATATATATATATATATATATATATATATATATATATATATATATATATATATATATATATTAGGGGTGTAACGGTTCACAAAATTCACGGGTCGGTTCAATACGATACACTGGTGTCACGGTTCGGTTCAGTACGGTTCTGTACATTTTAGATACAGCAAAAAGAAAACAAATGGCAGATAAATTTCCTTGATTTTTTTTTTTTATGTTTTATTTATTAAAACTAACAATGTTTTTTTTTTTTTTTTTTTTTTTTTTTTTTTTTTACATTGAACTGATGGAGCTATTCTTTATCCATCTATGTTGTTTTGTTAGCAGCATACTGTATAAAACAAAAACAGCTCCTTATTAAAAAAAAATGAAAATGTTATATTGATGTAGTAGTTATGAACAAATACAAAGTTGTAACTTTTTATATGGAACTCTATAACTCTTTATATTGAGTGTGTTTTTACTCAATTGGTTCTCTATAGGGCTTATGTTTTTTGGAACAAAGCAGGAATTACGGTCTGGCTGAAATGGGCTCGTGAAGGAATATTGTAACGGGGCTCAATTGCATGTTCTTAAAACCTGCGTTTTCCACTACAGAGTAATGCGCTCGCTCACTCAGTACGCGCTGAAGGCTCGTTGCAAAATGGCCAATGCGTTTAACAGACCAGAAATAGAAGATCCTCCAATAACCAACAGGTCTGGTGTTTGGGTGCACTTTGGATTCCCTGTAAACTATAATGGTGATGATAGAATGAATGGTAAATAGTGAGGTCTCATATCCGCGGCTATAATGTAAATGTAACGTAAATGAAGCCTACCAATCGCCAAGGTGATGTCTTTTGCCCTGTTTGAATCCGTTGGAAATGTCTGTATAAATGCTGCGGGGATAGTTTTTTGCGTGTATGTTTCTCCTTTTTTTCGTCTTTTCCCAGATACTGACACACTAAGGTGATGTCAGCTTAAATCAGTAGACATGTTTTAAGTATTCCCGCTGGTGTTGTTTTTTTATTTATTTATTTATTTTTATTTTTTTCTATTCCCACTGGTGTACCCTATTGTCATGAAGCAGATGCGACCGTTGTTTTTTTATCCACCACTCTCTTGCCATCACCATTATAGCTTACAGGAAATCCAAAGTGCACCCAAACACCAGACCTGTTGATTATTGGAGGATCTTCTATTTCTGGTCTGTTAAACGAATTGGCCATTTTGCAACGAGCCTTCAGTGCATAGCTACTGAGTGAGTGAGCACCTGACTGAGTAGCCTAACATGAACATATAAGTTGGTGTTTTTTTGTTTTTTTTCTTCGGGGGTGTCAGGGGCATTGCCTGCTACATCATTTGGGTTATTGCGCTACCTTGTTGAACGCATAACAGTATATTTCACACACTTTTTTTTATTTTGCAAATATAATTAATTAGTCCAACGAACCGTTCGGTACATAATGCGTACCGCGTACCGAACCGAAAGCCTCGTACCAAACGGTTCAATAGGAATACGCGTATCGTTACACCCCTAATATATATATATATATATATATATATATATATATATATATATATATATATATATATATATATATATATATATCACAAGCAGTTCTGTCTTGGCAAGGTTGAGGTGAAGGTGATGGTCCTTCATCCAGTAAGAAATGTCTGTTAGACAAGCTGAGATGCGAGAAGCTATCTTCGGATCATCAGGATGGAATGAGAGGTTGAGTTCATTGACATCAGCATAGCAGTGGTATGGAAAGCCATGTTTCTGAACGACAGAATCTAATGATGCCATGTAGACAGAGAAGAGAAGTGGCCCAAGAACTGAGCCCTGAGGCACCCCAGTATTTCCATGTTGAGACTTGGATACCTCACCTCTCCAAGATATTTTGAAGGACCTAACTGATAGGTAAGACTCAAACCATTGGAGTGCGGTTCTTGAGATGTCCTTTGCCAGGACATGACAGGAGGGTCTGGTGTTTAACCATGCCAAAAGCTGTGGACAGTTCAAACAAGATAAGTATTGAAGATTTGGATTCCACTCTTGCTAATCTTAGGGCTTCAACAACTGAGAGTAAGGCTGTCTCAGTTGAAGGTTGACTTCTGAAGCCAGATTTTATGCTGACAAGGAGGTCTGAGAGAGAAAGGCAGGGACTTGGTTGAACACAGATGGTTCAAGTGTTTTTTTTATTTATTTTATTATTATTATTATTTTTATTTTTATTTTTTAATGAAATTAAGACGGAATAATAACAACATATAAACTAAGCGTGAATACTAAAGTGTGTTATTTCACATAAAGCAAATATATTCATGACAAATGGGGTATCTCCAGACATTATTATCAGGCTTTGAATTAGAAGCTTATTTAACATCAGTTAAACAACCCAGACAGCCAATCATTTTTCTCAGTTAACATGTCAATTACAGCACCCAACAACTATTTCTAGGCTGTATTCAAAGTTGATATCTGATTTAGCAGAAGTAATCACAACATTACTCCTTATATTAAAAGCACCAAAAACTGACACCTTGCATGCCACTATAAGGCACACCAGGTGCTGTTATATACAGTAGTGATGAATTAGGAGAGTCATTGACAAGAAGAGCACATTAATTTAGATTTTTTTTATTTTAAATGTATATATCGGGAGCAACATTTGTCATTATCAAGAATAAGTTGAGCTATGTTTTTATATTTGAAGAGCCATGATATTTATATTTACATTGCACTTTTTAGACATTTTAAGCACCCAAGTTGACCCCAACCATAAACCTAACAATTTATCTGATATAAGACACAAATAGGATGAAGAATGGGATTTAGAAATGATAATTTGTAAAATATAGCATCCATTTTTTTATCCTTTTACTTGTTTTAAAAAAGTTGGTTGCGAACAAGTGGATACATGCGACTACAGAAGATTGTCAGGCACATTAAAGTCATTACAGTGAATAGGAAAATCCATATAATCACTAGTCTGCTTGTATTAATTGCTCTCTTACAAACTACTGGAACTCAAACTTTCAGTGATTATTTTTTTCTCTGCCTGTCACTCATCACTAATAGGTATCAGTTGTGTTCCTAGAGTCTATAGTTTCAATAATTTATTAACAAGTCACTCCACAAAAGGAGTGTTGTTTATGTCCACAACATTTCATGAAATACCAGACAAATGCAGTTAATGCATTAAAATTAACTTGTATTATTATTATTATTATTATTATTATTATTATTATTATTATTATTATTATTATTATTATTATAAAAAAACATTAGTATTGATATTAAACAACTTACCTAGAAATTGTATTTAATATATATATCTAATGATAACAAAAACAACAAAAATAACAACAGAATAATAATAATAATAATAATAATAATAATAATAATAATAATAATGCTTAATTTAACATTGATATTTGTAGCTTTATTGTCTTATCATGCTTGGCAAAACTCAAAAAAAAGCATACAATATCCACGCAGTCACCCACACACACACAACAGACTGTTTATATTTAAGACATCTTTTATCTTCTATAAAAGTCAAATTGTTAAATATTGGGAAGTCGTCGAGTCGCGTAGGGGTTGTGGTTGGGGGGAGTGAATGTACAGCACTCTCTCACTCCTTCAGTACCACGAATGAGGTGCCCTTTGAGCAAGGCACCGAACACCCAACTGCTCCCCGGGCGCCACAGAAAAAATGGCTGCCCACTGCTTCGGGTGTGTGTTCACAGTGTTTGTGTACTTAGGATGGGATAAATTCAGATCACTAATTCCGAGTATGGGTCACCACGTCACATCACTTTCAATTTCACTACTGAATACTAATGACAGGATGACATGGCCTTGATGAGATGGAGCAAAGAACAAAACATTTTGATTTTAAATGTTCCACCCATCATGAGTTTATAATTTTTCAACATAGTAATATTTATGACTTTATGACAATTATTTTCCTCTTTATTTATTCATGCTGCAAGCCACCTTTAGGTAGGTATATTTAGTTTTAGTTGTATTATTATATATAAAAACTGAGACAATGATTGCCACTTGAACCACATAACGAGAGGAAATTCACACAGCTGGCAGCTGGAGCTGTGGCCATGAGTGAGATATGAGATCAGAGTTGACACTTTTAATGAGTGCTTGTTGAGTTGCTTGAAATGCACTGTTGTGTGCTATGAAAATTAAAGGAACTTCAAGGAAGACTTCTCAAAAAATGCTTTTCTTTCTTCCATCAACACGAAAAGATAATAGAATCCTTGGAAGATAATTAGAATCTTTGGAATGTAGTGAAATAAATGAAGTATAGGTTATTCAAATATACGAAATATACTTTGTTCAAAAATATGGTAAACAGTAATATTGTACAATTTCAGATAACCCTTTTAGAAAAGGGCTATCTGAAATTGTATAATATTACTGTTTTATTAGTTTGTAAGAGTTGAATATTAAGAACACATTTAATTCCTCTCATGGCATGGATGCATTTCAGCATCATTACTTCAGTCTTCAGTGTCATATGAAATTATTACAATATGCTGATTTGCTGCTCAAGAAACATTTATTATTAGTAGTCGCAGTAGAATTAATGTTGAAAGCAGATGGGCTTGCATTTTGCATACCACAGGAATGAATGTGTGAATGAATGAACGAACAAAGATGTTGAGTAAATAATGGAATATTTACACTACTGAATGAACTATTAATTTAATCAAAACAGATTCTTTGACCAAAAACAGGTATACTTGTCCTGATTAAACCTGCTGGTGTTATTCAATCTGAACACCCAAATTACACCATTTATTTTCAGTGACTTATCAGTAATAGTTTGAATGCTTCATGCATTTGATTTAGTACATTTATTTTCATCTTCTAAACATTTTGTTAAATAAATAAATATTTTAAAAGATACAAACAAATCTAATTTGCACTTCTATCTCAAAGTCTTGTTCTATTAAAATGAGAGAGCAGAAATATGTGTGTTCCTGACTGTTTTTCTCAGATAGTTCCACTTTAATTCTTCAGTTTTGTAAGTGAATCATAAAATTGTTCATGCTGTGTAATGACATATCACTCACCACGCAACCACATTACTAAAAAAATAAAAACATGTTGTTTTTTTTTCCTGAAAACATCTCTCAAACCACATTTTCTTATAAAGTGTTTCTGTATATGTTAAATGTAATGACAAGGTGGTATTTGTTTGCTATCTGTCTTCATCCTTTCTTAAGTTTTATGCAATGACTTAATTAATGTCACTCTGAATCGCTGCAGAAATGTCATTACTCATAAGACTATAGTAAGAGCTTTTAGGACTTCCGTCAAACAGAGTGCTGTCTGTGCATTGGAAAACCATGACAACTCAACCTACGCATTGGCTCTGTTCCTGTGAGCTGCCTAGCTAGACAGCATTCATGATGCGAAGGCTCTTCCAAACAGTAAATAGAAAATGATGTTGGCTTTTTTCAGTGGTCTGAGAGCAGAGTGAATGAATTTTGACTTTTATGACTGCTCCAAATAATCTCAGACTCCTATAAAGCAATTTTCTGAGGTTGGGCATAAGTGTCTGAACCACTTGTGTGTGCACAAACATTGAAGAGGTCTCAGACATGACTCTGGGATGTTGACTCAAGACCATGTGAGCCGGGAGTAGCATGGACATCCAAACTATAGAATCTGACAAATGTGTGCGGAGAGTACCAGCCTGCCACACAACACATTTACTGGAATGGGACACCTCTTGCAAGAGCCTTATTATATGATGCAACCCATCTGGCTGAATGGACCCTAACTCCTTGAGGTGAAGCTTGACCACATGCCTCATAGACTAGGGCAATAGCATCCCTCACCCAATGCCATAGCATATGAAAAGCTGCTCTTACTTTCACCACTGGCTAGTACGGTGGATGTAAATCTAAAAAGCATGTACTGGACACAGTAAGTGAAGTCCTCCTTTGCTCCTGAGTCGTGAATGGAAGAGGGCAGAAGGCCTCAATAGTAACTGGATGTACGATCAAGAATAGAACTTTGGAAGATAATAGGGTGAGGATCCAAAATAGCTTTGACCAGCCCAAAGGCAAAGTCTAAGCAGGATGACCAGACTGATAGAGCCTGCGAATCACCAGTTCTCATCAGAGAAGTAATAGCCATGAGGGAAACAAAACAAACACACACACACACACACACACACACACACACAAAACAACAACAACAACAAACAAACACACACAAAAAAAAACCTGTGAAAGTGCCAACTCTAATGGTTCAAAAAGGAGTCCCAACCAGATTCTTTGAGCAATAAGACTAAGTCCCACGAAGGGACTGTCACGCTGGTGGTCAGCCTCAAAGAACAGAGAACTCAATCTCACATGAGAGGAGAACTCCTAATTCAGAAAGAGAGTAGCGCACTCATAGGCGACCCTTCTTGGTAAAGGGGAGCGTTGCTTAACGTCCATGTGAACCACCCAAATAGTCTGAGAAGTGGTCTGAGAGCAGAAGTGTATAAATAAATACGTACACACTGGCTGAATGGAGCCCAAGGAACCAAGGTCTACCCATCTCAGGAAAGGGAATAAAGCTGAGTGAAAAAAGTCTTGCTAGCACACTTGCCACTTACGTGGATTTTAGAAAGTGTGCAAACTGTTCTACGTGCACATTCACCACCATGTGGTTTTCACAAAGTACACAGAGCCGTGTGTACCTAAAGGTTCCTAATTATCGCAGAGGCGCTGAACCGCACGGGAGAGGCAAGCTCAAATTTACAAACCTCTAGTGAGGGGAGCATCACCTGAGGCAGCATATACAAGAAGTAGAGTTGGGTCCGAGTCCACCTTTGTCGAGTACGAGTCAAGACCAAGTCCACAAACATCAAGTCCAAGTCCAAGTCCGAGTCCAAAAGGGGCCAAGTTGGACTCAAGTCCGAGTTCTTAAAGGCCGAGTCCGAGTCGAGTCCGCCCGAGTCCAGAAAGTAATTAAATTAAAAAAGATTATAAATTGGTATTGTAAATTTTTACATTCTATTAATATTTTAACCTTTCAACCCATTAAACCAATGGCAATATAAAAATGTAATAAAAAAATACCATGTATATAACATTTTTATTTTATGTCAACAGAACTAGTTTCCTATCAAAAAAGGTTTCAAAGGTTTTATTGTATTACAAGTGCATGAAAATACAAATGAACCTGTTTTATTATTGTATCACACTATATTGTCCTCCAGTTATATTTATATTTATTATAAATATAATATATTTATTTGTGAACCCTCCATCCTAGAACACCTCACTCAATCCTATTCCATTATCACGTATAGCAAAATTGTTTATACACTTATTTATTTGCCAATTTGTAAATCTTATTAATTTATTTATTTTTGTCTGTGTTGTTGTTGTCTCTGTGTACTGGAAGCTTATGTCACTAAAACAAATTCCTTGTTTGCGTAAGCATACTTGCTAATAAAGCTCTTTCTGACTCTGATTCTGTTTCTGAGTTAAACCTGACATTTCAATTATTTAATGCCTCTCCCCCACATTTGACAGAGGTAAAGTGCAGCCAATGAGGAGATCCTTAATGATGGCATTATGAATTTCCTGTTGTATTGGGAGAACTTGCATCATAAAGTAGCACTGCTTGTTTGGCCAATTCTAGTCTTGCAAATCCTGCATTGCTGAGCTGTGCAGCATCTGTTGGTTGCTGCTGCTGTCTTTGGTACTCGGTTGCATCGGTTTTCGGATCACCAGTACACTGAACCGAAAACCGTTTCTTTCCGACGCGTCCGATTTGAGAACCGACGAACTGATGATACTGAGCATGTGTGTAATTTTTCAAGTATTTTGTTAAACATCAGAAAGTGTGCTAAAATAACTTTATATATATATATATATATATATATATATATATATATATTTTTTTTTTTTTTTTTTTTTTTTTTTTTTTTTTTTTTTTAAGATGCATGTTTCTAATCTGTATATTGTAGATTATGTATGGGCCAAAGGGATTTTCTGGGAAGTTGTACAACAATTAAGACTCTAAAGACTCCATGTTTAATAGGAATAAGGGATGATTTAAGAAATATCTGTACTGTATTTGTAGTTAATGATGACACATTCACAAATTGAGTTTGTAGTAAACAGAACATGAACAGAGTAGAGCAGCTGATGATACTGAACTGCAGCACGTGCCGGTTTTAGCGATTCTCGTTTTCGAGTCAAGAATTGGTTGCATCGGTTTTCGGATCATCAGTAAACTGACACGAAAACGTTTTTTTTCGGAGGCGTCCGATTCGAGAACCGAGGAGCTGATGATACTGCGCATGCGTGATTCAGCGTGAAGCCGACTGACTCACTGCGCGTCTGAACCAAACTGATTCTTTTGATGATTGATTCTGAACTGATCCTGTGCTAATGTTATGAGTGCGGGTAATCCGAGGGCTTGAATGAAGGGCAATCTGACGAAACGTAAATTCATTTAATAATAAATACATCGCAATGGATTATTTATGGTTTCTGCGCTGATGACACCTAATTTACTTTATATCTTCAAGACTTAAATCCTCGTATGCACATTATTGCAGTTACTGTATTTGGGTGTGTTGTTGCAAAACTTAATTGTAAACTTTTCATGATTATGAGGTTTTTAACTGACTGAAATTATGATTAGTGACTTTATATATTTGAATGTTTGATCGACATCGTCAATGCCAGTCATTACGTCGAGCGTAAAAGAACCAGTGAACCGTTTTTTTTTTCAAATGGTTTATTGAATCAAACCGTCCGAAAGAACCGGTTCGCGGAAAAGAATCGAACTTCCCATCACTAATCCACATTGATATCCAGTGAGTGGTGCGTGTGTTTCGTCTGCAAGCGTGAGATGATATGCTACTGCTGCCTGCCCGTGTGGTGCAGTAAAATTACATAAGGGGAGACATTCATTAATTTATCATCTCAATTTTATGCTGGTTTTATTGTTACACACGCGGACTCGACTGTACTCAGAATATTTTCCGAGTCCAAAATGTTCAAGTCCGTGTCAAGTCAGAGTACAAATTCACCCGAGTGCGTGACAAGTCCGAGTTCATTCAAAATTGGACTCGAGTCCGAGTCCAAGTTCGAGTACCCCAACTCTAACAAGAAGACTTCCTTAACTGCCACCTCCACTTCCTGCTTGATGTGTCTGCAACAACCAAGCGGTTAGGAAGCCACTCAGGGTGACCTGGCCAGACATCCATGAAATTCCTTGCAGTGCTGTGCCGGGCCTGATGATCAAGAAGGCTCCTGCAGAAACCTGTGATCTGGCCACCTGATACCGGAAACATGAGGCCAGAATCAGGGCTATCATACCGGCTGGACATAATGCCAATGATTGTTTAGTAAACACTGTAATTGGGCACTGCAAATAAACTCACAGAAGATTAGTACACACATAACCACCAGCAATTTAACACACACACATATATATATATATCATACTAACCCACTCTGGTTCTTGCGCTGGAGCCCCGCTCAAGGGGTGACTCCCTTTAGTCCGGACCATCAGTAAGTTGGTTACTATGAACATCATACGTCCATCATAGGAGACCTCAGTCAGGTGGAGAGCTCTGGTGGTTACAGGGGAATTAGGAAGGGGAAGATAAGGGCAGATGTAAAACCCCCCAAAGAGAACGAGTAGATAGTAAGTATCACTCTGATTCGGACGAGAATGCTAATGCCTCGTCTGGATCATATCCTTCAGGACTTGGCTACCTCCCCGTGACCCACGATTCATTTTACCCCTACCTGCAGGCGGGGGAGGAGCGTAAGTCTCTTCCCAATGTCTGCCAGGTTAACCCAAAGATGTCTCTCCTTTACAACCATGGCCACCATAGTCCTTCCCATGGCAGAGGTGGACTGCTTGGTAGCACGGACAGAGGGATCTGTGGTGCGGCGCAGCTCGGCTACCTGATCAGGAGAAATCTCTCACCTTTATTTAGGTCTTTAAGCAGATCAGCCTGATATTGTGTGTAATTAAGCCACAGCCTGACCTGCTGCTGCGTATGCCTTGCCATTTAAGCGAGATGTATTTCTGAAGGGGCTTAGATGGCAAGGAGGGAGATTAAGAGAGGATGTCTCCCCCACAGAAAGAAAGCTCTTTCGACAGGGGGCATCCCCTCATAGCCGCTTTCATGCATTGCCTCTATGTCGGCATAACTCTTATCCGGAAACTGATGGATGCGAGAAGAAAATGGCCTCTTCCATTCATTTTTGATCTCTGCAAGAAGATTAGGCAAAAATGGAAGGCTCACCTGAGCTGGAGGGCTGTGGTTAGAAAGATAACGCTCGTCAAGTTGGCCTCACGGCACCACCTTATTAGCGCACTTCCATGGCAAGTCCAACTTTGCCATGGCGCGATCCATAACCTCCAACAGCTCTACATACGCAGGGCAGGAGGATAGAGAAGGCTCAGCCTCAGCTTCTTCGCCATACTCAAACATCTCCTGCTCTTCCTGGGTAAAAACCCAGCAGAGCACTAAACTCAGTATCAGAGAGTGTTAAAGATATAACAGTTCTTTCAGATTCTATTTATCCATAGTCATGCTGGTAGTGATGTCAGGGGCTGTCGCTGGCCAACTTGTTGGTGTTTTTTCAATGTATGCTTCAGACACTGGTCACAACGAGGTTTTCCCCATAGCGACCCCTAGAGGACACAGTTCGAAGTTACCTTGAAAGGGAACCCCCAGTCTCATCCACTCAAACACTTTCTCTCCAAGTACAGATGTTGCTCGACATGGCTTGGTAGGGAGTGTTGGCTTTTTTTTTTTTCTTTTTTTTTTTCTTTTTTTTTTTTTTTTCAAGAGCAATGATGCTCCTTTAGGGGAGAGATAACCCGCTAGCATCTCTTTTGCTTAGGGCATCATATTGTATCCCCCTGCTTTTGACACCATGGTAGTCGAATTGATAGTCAACATACTGTAGAAGCACAAGGACGTGTTATGAACATAGCTCACTCAATGAACAAGATATCTCATCAAGAAGACCACCAAAAAAGGGGAGAGACAATCGCTGTGGCCCCTCCCTCTGACCACCTGACAAGTCATCTAGCATGGATTTTTTATTTTATTAAATTTGTTGGTGACGGCTTTAATCTGGTCACTGCACAAGTCAAAACCTCAAGTAATTCCAAAAAAGGGTGAAGTTTTGGTTTGAACATTGGCGGTGTTGAGGTGTGAACTGTACATTTTCTTATATTGATATTGATTATTTCTGACTCCTTAACAGTTCATCAGGCACTTAATAATTTAATCTATGCCATTTTTTGGAATATCTGAAGGCCATGTACCATAGTTCTTAACTGTGGCATTTGTTATAATAAGACCAGCCTATTAATCTTCCCAGACAGCAAGCAGTTTCGGCCCAGGTCTGGCCCACATCTGGCCCACATGGATTTCATGCGGGCCAGATGTAGGCCGGATCTGGGCCAACACAATGTTGCCGTCTGGGTTTACTAGGCCAATCATGACTTTTTTAAAATAATCAATACAGCATTTGTTATGAAGAAATGCCACAGAAAAATCTATTCCCTTAATTGATTATATAATATAGAATCTACAACTATTTAGACAAAATTGTACACAATAAATAAGCCCACAATAAAATGAGATAAATTCGAGTAAAAGTGGTCATGATTTAAAAAAACATTCATGACTAAAAAAGTATTTTTATTTGATTTGTCTTTTTTATATAATTTTTGACTTATTTTTCACATACTGTACATTATTGTTTCTCCTCTATGCCCCATCTTTTTGAAACGCGTTGTTTTTTTACAAAGCTCATCAGTCTTAAAAAAGAGGTTCCCTTTCAATACTTCACTCGTACTGCGTCGAAGACGCATATGGGAAAAACCCCCTTTTTCTCCTGAACTGAAGCCTTATTCAATCACGCAGTGAAACTGCACAGCCATTGGATCGTGCAGTGTTATTAAAATAAACCAATGGCTTGGCAGCGGTGCTGCACGAACCTATGGCAGCGAAGCCCGCCAAAGCCCGCCGAAATGGGCGGGGAATCTGGCTATATATTGGCCGCTTCGCCACAGGAATTCAGATTATTTCTCCTTCAGCGACGACATCACATCGCTTCGCTGATCTCCGCTGAACTGCTCGCCGTTGACACGCCTCGCACTGGAACGCGACTGCCGGTCCCCACCGCAGATACATCGCTTCCCTGCGGCCATCCGGTGAGATATATATATTGAAAGAGCAAATTTCTCTAAAAGAGCCTTTTCCTACGGCGTTGTTGCAAATGCCGTCTCGTCATTGCAGCTCGTGCAGAGCCCCTCTGCACGCTGATGACGGGCACAGCGAGTGTGTCGCGTGCTTGGGGAAACCCCACGCTGACACAGCACTCGCGGGGAATTCATGTTCTCATTGCGAGAACATGAATATCGCCTCTCTGCGCTCGCGAATCGCTTTCTTTTCAGAGAGCGATCTCGCTCCTCGCGCCCTCCCTTTCTCTTCCTCCCGCGAGCCGGCGAGGAAGAAAAAGGCGGGGCAGAGGATTAAGCAGCAGGATGAAAGCGAGCTCACGCCGGCTCAGCCCCCGCGTGCCTCGTTTTCTCCGCCCAGAGGGGATTCCCCAGTCCTCTTTGTACAGCCAAACCAGTGTCCCTCTGCTGCCGCGAGTGATCTGGTTTTGTTTGGAGGGACTGAGGAGGAACTGCTAGAGGACAGCATGTCTCTAGCCGCTTCAGATGCTGAGGAGCTGTCGGGCTCGCCGGACCCCGCCCCCTCGATGTCATCTGAACCAAACCGCTCGAAACTCGGGATGGACGCCGAGCTTATCCGCGTTCTCTCCAGGGCAGTGGATGAGCTGGGTCTGGATTGGTCTCCTCCAGAGGAACCAGCCCGTAGCCGTCTGGATGAATGGTTTCTGCCGGGGCGCCAGCAAGCCCCTCGTCAGCGAACTGCTCCGTTCTTCCCGGAGGTCCACGACGAGCTCACTAAATCATGGCGCGCCCCCTACTCAGCACGCCTGCGTACTTCATCTTCATCCGCCCTCACCTCAATTGACGGCGCTGATGAAAGAGGATACGAACGGCTGCCGCCGCTGGACGAGTCTGTGGCCGTGCATCTCTGCCCGCCAGCAGCTATTGGATGGAAAGCCAAGGCCAACCATCCGTCCAAACCCTGCCGTACGACGTCGGCGCTCGCCGGGCGTGCCTACTCATCGGCAGGGCAAGCAGCCGCGGCGCTCCACTCTATGGCGGTGCTTCAAGTCTTCCAGGCCAAACTTCTCGCCGCCACCGACGAGTCTGGCCCAGATGTCGCCACGCTCAGGGAGCTGAGAAGTGCAACAGACTTGGCGCTGCGTGCTACCAAGAGCACCGCCCAGGCCATTGGGCGCTCGATGGCTAACCTGGTCGTATTGGAGCGCCACTTATGGCTCAACCTTACGGAGATTAAGGATGCTGACAGAGCCCAGTTCCTAGACGCACCGATCTCCCCCAGCGGCCTCTTTGGCCCGGCGATAGAGGGATTCGCCGAGCGTTTCACAGAGGCGCAGAAGTCGTCCCAGGCAATGCGACACTTCCTGCCGAAGCGCGCTTCATCTGCTGCCAGTCGCCCCAAACAGGTGCCGATTCGTCAGCCTCCTAAGCAAGCGCCAGCTGCTACCACCGCAGCCCAGCCGGTGAAACCCGAGCCTCGACACCGTTCTCGCTCGGCCACCAGACGGTATCAGTATCCCAAGCGCATGGGACCCCGGCCCAAGATAGTGCTGGACCCTGCGCCGCCGCCGTCATCCTGATCAACAGGAAAGAAAGAGGAGGGGGCTAAGTCTCGCCACAGCCGGACCACCCCCCAAACTGCCCCGTGTTTTCTGCCGTCCATCTCCAGATGTCGACGAAGTTGTTCCTGCTGCAAACAATGGGCCCTTGTTAGCGCCCAGACAGCAAAGCGCTGTTATAGTGCAAAAAATAAAAAACACACTCCTTCACAAAAAGAGCAGTTTTCCTCACACAACACTCACGAGTGCTAGGTCCCCCCACGGCGGTCAATCACTCGAGTTAATACAACCTCTGTCCATCCGGGCCTCACAATGGCAAGCCATTCCCGGGGTATCAGATTGGGTCATGGGAGTAATAAAACACGGCTATTCCCTTCAGTTCGCACGACGGCCACCACGCTTTCACGGGGCGGTCACCACTTCAGTGCACAACGAGAACGCTCACGTTCTTCGTGCCGAAGTGAAAAATCTGCTGGTGAAGGGAGCTATAGAAATCGTTCCCCCAGCACACCGCGACTCAGGGTTTTACAGCCGTTACTTCCTGGTTCCCAAGAAGGATGGTGGGCTGCGCCCCATCCTCGATTTAAGACATCTGAACCGTGCCCTCATGAGACGGCGCTTCAGAATGATCACATTGAAACAAATCCTCTCGCAAATACGCTCGGGGGATTGGTTCTTTTCGCTGGATCTGAAAGACGCTTACTTTCACATCCAGATAGCCCCCCGTCACAGGCCGTTTTTGAGATTTGCCTTCGAGGGCGTGGCTTACCAATACAAGGTCCTCCCCTTTGGGCTGTCTCTGGCGCCTCGCACGTTCACAAAGTGCATGGATGCGGCTCTCTCCCCTCTCAGGCAGAAGGGCATCCGCATTCTCAATTACCTCGACGACTGGCTAGTTCTAGCTCAGTCAGAGGGGGAGGCATTGGGTTACAGAACTGTGCTCCTCAGCCATCTGGAATGCCTGGGGCTCAGGGTGAACTTTGTCAAGAGCTCACTGTCCCCCAGCCGACAGATATCGTTTCTGGGAACAGTGTTAGACTCAGTGACGATGAGGGCAACAATGGTGAAGGAGCGCGCTGCGGCTCTACAGCGACTTGCGGCCTCTTTCAAAATAGGTGCTTCTCGACCCCTAAAGACATTCCAGAAGCTGCTGGGTCTTATGGCGGCGGCATCGCCGGTGCTGGAGCTCGGGCTGCTTCGTATGCGCCCCCTCCAATATTGGCTGAAACCACGTGTTCCACCTCATGCATGGCGTCACGGACGCTTGAATATCAAGGTGAGTCAGGACTGTATTTCGGCCCTGACCCCTTGGAGGGACATGCAATGGATGGAACGGGGTGCTCCACTTGGTATGGTTTGCAGAAGGAAAGTGATCTCCACAGACGCGTCCAACAAGGGTTGGGGCGCGCTGTGCGAAGGGAAACCCGCTTTCGGCCAATGGTCGAAAGAGGAGAGCAGGCTTCACATCAACTGCCTCGAGATGATTGCAGTTCAACGAGCCTGCCAGAGCTTCCTGTCAGACCTAAAGAGCCACCACGTGCTGGTCAGATCGGACAGCATGACGGTGGTCTCTTATATAAATCACCAAGGTGGGCTGTCATCGACGCGTCTCTTCAGACTGACGTCGCGACTGCTGGAATGGACCCAAAGCAATTTGGGGTCCCTGAGAGCAGTACATCTTCCGGGCAAGCTGAACAAGGGCGCGGATATGCTGTCAAGAAGCGGAGTCTCCTCAGAAGAGTGGAGACTCCACCCGCAGACGGTTCAGAAGATATGGGAGGTCTTTGGCAGAGCGGAAATAGACCTCTTTGCCTCAAAAGACAACTCTCATTGCCCAATATATTTTTCCAAGATCAAAGACGCGTTGTCCCAGGACTGGCCCAACCGTCTTCTTTATGCTTTTCCTCCGGTCCCTCTGATTCCCCAAGTAATCAGGCGGGTCAGGGACCAGAGATGCAGGGTTCTGCTTGTAGCCCCATTCTGGGAAAATCAGCACTGGATAGCCGACCTGTCGCAGATGCTGACTGCAGCCCCATGGCCCGTTCCCCTGAGACGGGACCTCCTTTCTCAGGCGGCCGGGACGATTTGGCATCCATACCCAGAGAAGTGGTCTCTGCACCTTTGGTCGCTCGACGGGAGTCCGCGGGACTCCCTGAGCGTGTGCTAGACACAATTTCACAGGCTAGAGCTCCGTCTACACGACGCCTCTATGCCTCCAAATGGTCTGTGTTCTCCACATGGTGTTCAGACCATGGTGAAAACCCGACCTCTTGTGACGTATCAGTGATACTGTCATTTTTGCAAGAGCTCTTGGAGAAGGGACGATCCCCCTCCACGCTCAAGGTCTATGTAGCAACTATAGCGGCGTCACACGCCCTTATAGCAGGCCAGTCGGTGGGCAGAAACGACTTAGTCGTCCGATTTATGAGAGGTGCCAGACGGCTTCATCCGCCTTGCCCTCCCACCGTCCCTTCTTGGGACCTGCCCACGGTGCTGAGAGCCCTGAAGGGGGCCCCCTTTGAACCGCTACAGTCCATAGGCCTTAAAGCCCTGTCGCTAAAGACCGTTCTGCTATTGGCACTAGCGTCTGTTAAGCGTGTGGGTGATTTGCAAGCACTTTCGATAAGCCCTAATTGCCTAGAATTCGGGCCTAACGACTCGAGGGTCGTCCTGAAACCGAGGCATGGCTATGTGCCAAAGGTGCTCTCCACACCTTTTAGAGCACAAGTGGTCACCCTCTCTGCGTTACAAAACACAGAGGAGGATCCAGGCCTGAATCTACTTTGTCCAGTGAGGGCTCTAAAAGTCTACATAGAGCGTTCTGCGCCAATAAGACGATCAGAACAGCTCTTCATATGCTTTGGAAACCGCACCAGAGGGTTACCGGTGTCTAAGCAAAGACTTTCAAGGTGGATTGTTGATGCAATCCAGCTAGCCTACTCTTCTCTGGGCCTGCAAAGCCCAATTGGAGTAAGAGCCCATTCGACGAGAGCAGTGTCTTCGTCTTGGGCATGGTCTAGTGGTGTGACTATCGCAGAAATTTGTGAGGCGGCTGGCTGGAGCTCGCCGTCCACATTTGCTAGATTTTACAATCTAGACGTCCCGGCGCTTCATGCTAGGGTACTTTCTGTGTAAAGGTCACCTTCTTGTTCCTCATTTGCATGCTCTTGGCCATTCTTGCCCAAGGCTCAAACTCTACTCGTATGCACTCGGTCCCTTGGGTACTGAGGCGATACGAACACGGGATGATCAGGCTAGGTCAGACGTAACCTCATTGAGCTTATTCTGCCCCTAGTTGCTATTGTCATATCTTGGTTTAACAAATCAAGTGTGATTGCGTTGGTCGTCCTCCCTTCTTAGCATGGCGTGATTGAACTGGGTTCCCATATGCGTCTTCGACGCAGTACGAGTGAAGTATTGAAAGGGAACGTACTCGGTTACTAACGTAACCTCGGTTCCCTGAAATACGGGAACGAGTACTGCGTTCCTTGCCATGCTAAAAAGGCTGCACAACTCAGTCGTCGCTTCAGTCGAAGTAACCTGAATTCCTGTGGCGAAGCGGCCAATATATAGCCAGATTCCCCGCCCATTTCGGCGGGCTTTGGCGGGCTTCGCTGCCATAGGTTCGTGCAGCACCGCTGCCAAGCCATTGGTTTATTTTAATAACACTGCACGATCCAATGGCTGTGCAGTTTCACTGCGTGATTGAATAAGGCTTCAGTTCAGGAGAAAAAGGGGGTTTTTCCCATATGCGTCTTCGACGCAGTACTCGTTCCCGTATTTCAGGGAACCGAGGTTACGTTAGTAACCGAGTACGTTTGCTCTGATTTGCCAGCTAGCCAGCACATTGTGATTGGCCAAATGCCTCAAGCATGTGATAGAAATGTTATGCCCCTTGCCATACTGTGATGTGTGTCCTGGACAGTACTCCGGTGTGACAAGACAAAAAGAAAAATTTCCTATTACAAACGAGCCATATGTTGCATCAAGTGGGGACATAATTACGGATTATAATGACTTATACTGTCTTTTTACGTGTTGCATTGCACCGCATAAACAGAAAACCATGCCTGCATTTGTGATTGGAGAAATTACAAACAACAAGTGCTACTCTACACTGCTCAAAACTCGCATTTGAATCATCAGTGGCAAATCCTTTACATATGGAAACGTACTTACAGACTGTAAGTCAGAATAGCCGACATTGTAGTCTAGTCTACTCCCAGGATCAGGAAACAGTCCTCCCTAAAATTAATTGCACACACCTGAATACTTGGGTTGAACTGTTCTGGAACAGTGTTGTAAAACATTTGTGTAATGTTGTAAACATCTTAACCACTGATTTCTAGCTGTGTCCTCTTTTGGAAGGCCAAACAAAGTAGCTTTGCTTTCACAAAACACAGTGTCTATCTCCACAACATGGTAGCAGCAACAATACTACAGCAAGAATCAAAGTTACGCCTTCTTTCTTTGTGTGAAACTTTGGGCGGCGTTATGCAAATCTGCATAGATGTTGACATGTGGGGGTGTGTTTAAACAAGGCGTTTTAGGAGGGTGTGGACGAGTCTTAATTTTAGAAAGAATATCTCTTTGGGTTTGAGACATTAGTCTTTACAACTTTAGTGTTATCCATTCACGAACAGCTTGTAACACTCCAAAGAGAAAGGAAAACGTCTCCGGTTACTATCGTTACCTCGGTTCCCTGAGAGGCGGGAACGAGACATTACGTCAGCTAAGACGTATATGGGAACTCTTCCCTTCTCCACTTTCACTGAAATCTTATTGGCTAACGCCAGCTGGGGACAGCTGGCCAATTGACGCGTAGCATGCAAATACTGGCGGGTAAGCGTGCAGTATAAAATGCATGGGCGCGAAAATTACGTCAGAATCACGACTGAACGCTAGCACAGCTGATCAAACAGCGACCACGGCGGCTAACGTAATGTCTCGTTCCCGCCTCTCAGGGAACCGAGGTTACGATAGTAACCGGAGACGTTCCCTCTCGAGGCGGTAACTCAACATTACGTCAGCTAAGACGTATATGGGAACTGTATAAAATCCCGCCGTGAGAGCAGTGAAGATAAGCCCTGAACGGAGTCAATCACCCTCACACAAGCAGTACAGTTCTAGCCAATGGCCGTGTCGCTAAGAGTGCTTGCATCTGATAGGCGGAACTAGGCCAATGAGACATCTGCTCCGACCCTAACAAAATATGCATAACTTCAAGCAATATATCGAAATCTGCACTAACCAGGGCAGACACAAAGCAATAAGCACTCAAGCATGAGAGTTAAACAGAGTCGACGGCGTTTGCGGTGACTGCTGCATAAACCATTTAAACCATAACACAGAGTTAGCAGCCATGGTAACTACTGTATAGCTGGTTATAACAGCTTTAATGAATAAAACTTAACTCACCGAAAAACATGTGACGCTACAGAGGGAACATCCAGCTTGTTAAACCTGGCGATTGTGTTCTGGGAAGACCAGCCAGCAGCAAAACATAAATACTGGACAGACATACCTCTAGACCAGGCCCATCAGGAAGCATTTATAATGTCCTCGCAGAATGAGCTCTGATGTTGAGGGGGTAATCCTTCCCCTGGCATTTGATAGCGTCCACGATCCAGTGAGAAAGTCTCTGTTTAGAAACAGCACGTCCCTTATTACATCCACCAAGCACACGAACAGCTGGTCCGACTGACGAAAGGCGGCCGAGCAATTCATATACATCCGTAAAACCCTAACAGGGTCCCGGCGCTCTGAGTATCAGCGTCGCGCGAGGCTGACGGCTCAACAGATAAGGCGGGCAGGGAAACAAAACGGTGTATTGAGTGACTTCGAAACGAAACCCGGTCTCGGCCGGAGAGTGACATTACAGTCGCCAGGCCCGAAACCAATGCAATATCGTTCACCAAACACTCACGAAATTCTCCAAGGCACTTCGCTGAGGCGAGAGCAAGAGGCAAGGCAGTCTTCAGGGAAGCTCCTTAACCGCAATCGAAGCTAATGGCTCGAACAGTAATAAGAGATAGAGCCCTCAAAACTAGAGCGAAATCCCACGGCGGCACGGATGGCGGCCATGAAGTACACAATCTACTTGCTCCCCTGAGAAAACTGAATACCAGGGCGTGCTTACCGATCGTTTACCCGTAACCGGGGAACGAAAGCGGCAATAGCGGTCACATACACCTTCAGCGTGGATGGTTTCAAACTCCCGCTATCCAACTGTGCTGTAGAAAGCGCAAAACATCCGACACGGAACAGGTCCCCGGGTCAATATAAATGTTCTCGCACCATTTTGTGAAAACTCACCACTTCCAAGAGAGTCCCGCTCATTAGGGTCCCCGCAGCGGCCACACATGAAGGTTCCACAGCTCGGGGCTGGGGTGCTATATTGTGCCATTCGCCTGAGACAGCAGGTCCTGCTTGAGGGGGATTCGCCATGTGGGAGCCATCAGTAACTCTCTCAGGTCCGCGAACCAGGGCTGATTCGGCCAGTTCGGGGCCACGAGTATAACTGAAGCTTTCTCCTCCCTGATTTTGCACAACACAGGCAGAATCTTCACAGGAAGGAACGTGTAAGCCTGGCTTCCGGCCAGCGCGATGTCAGAGCATCTCCCAGCAGGGGGGAGTGAGATAGCAAACGTGTTCTCGCTCGTGGCAAACAATCCACTTCCTCCCTCCCAAATCATTAGATCTGATCTTGGGTGAAGCCAACATCTCCTTGAGGAATCCCGTTCCTCAAAAGCATGCACACTCCACGGTTCAAAGTACCGGGGATGTGCGACGCTCCTATGGAGATTAAGTGTCGGTCCGCCCACAACAGGAAACTCGCTGCCTGTTTGAATAGAGCTCTGGAGCGCACGCCGTCCTGGCGATTTATGTACGAGACCACAGACGTGTTGTCGGTTTGAATCAGTACATGTTTCCGCTCCAATTTCGACCAAAAGGCTTGCAGGGATATTAGGACACCGCTTCCATTATTCCAAACGGTTTTGTGTCACCTTCTCTGTGACTCCGACCACAGGCCCAGACGGACTGCTCCCCGGCCTAGATCGCGTTCGTAGAGAAAAGAACTCCTGGGCTGAACATAACCGGGCTGTTCCACGGTCTCAGAGTGCTGACGCAACTGTGAATGACCGTAAGTGCTTGTGGACCGAAGACCACGCCCTCGGCGGAACTCGAGTTACAGCCAAAACTGTAGCGGCCGCAATGTAGCAGACCCAGATGGCACACTGAAGAAGCCGCCGCCATCAGTCCCAGAAGCCTCTGAAATTCCCTCAGTGCAAACGACCTGCCCAGTCAGAAACAGCGCAGAGTCGATGAAATGCTCTAGAGAGAGATGGGCTCGCATCGCCATCGAGTCCAAACATATTCCCAGATATGTTACAGTCCGACTCGTAAAAACACGCTCTTCTGCATATTCACACGCAGTCCCAGCGTATCCAAACGGCGAAACATTGTTTCCACGTGACTGATAGCACATCTCTTGAGTGGGCTAAAATCAGCCAATCGTCCAGATAATTCAACATGCGCATTCCGCTCGATCTGAGGGGAAATTTCGCTCTATCGCTCTCTCTCGAGCAGACTGAGAACTTCCTGTCGCAGAACAGGACGGTTTTGGGGCAAAGTCAGTGACGGGACCACGCCATTGAAGCGGGGAGGTCTGCGTTTGAATTGGAGAGAATATCCGTCGTGAATTATTCCCAGTATCCACGGTGAAACGCCCGGGATAGCCCTCTTACCGTCCATGAGATGACACGGCCGACGCGTTAGGTCTACAGCCACTGATGGCTTATTTTAATGAGAACCTCGCCCCCGCGAGGCTGGAAGCACTGGCGGGAGGGCGGGCGCGTCGCTAAATGGTGTGACACTCTCGCTCCTTCGCGAGGCCATTATAATAATAGGTTGTGGCTCTGCACTGTTCTGAGACAGGGCGAGTGACACAGAGATGAGTGTAAGAGGAAGTAAAGCTCTTTAGTTGATTGTAACATGCTTTTATTGTGGAACTCACACAAACAGCATTCAAACATAGCAATCGTCGCCCGAAGAAACATGGGGGACATGATGCATCTGAACATTGAGGGTGACACCGTGTTCATGTGGTGTTGGCACTCTCGCGAGGCCAGTATAATCATGGGTTGTGGCTCTGCACTGTTCTGAGACAGGGCGAGTGACACAGTGATGAGTGTAAGAGGCAGTAAAGTTCTTTCGCTGATTGTATACCTGTTTTATTGTGGAACTCACACAAACAGCATTCAAACAGACATAGCAATCGTCGCCCGAAGAAACATGGGGGACATGATGCATTTGAACATTGAGGGTGACACCGTGTTTATGTGGCGTTGGCACTCTCGCGAGGCCAGTAATCATGGGTTGTGGCTCTGCACTGTTCTGAGACAGGGCGAGTGACACAGAGATGAGTGTAAGAGGAAGTAAAGCTCTTTAGTTGATTGTAACATGCTTTTATTGTGGAACTCACACAAACAGCATTCAAACAGACATAGCAATCATCGCCCGAAGAAACATGGGGGACATGATGCATCTGAACATTGAGGGTGACACCGTGTTTATGTGGTGTTGGCACTCTCGCGAGGCCAGTATAATCATGGGTTGTGGCTCTGCACTGTTCTGAGACAGGGCGAGTGACACAGAGATGAGTGTAAGAGGCAGTAAAGCTCTTTCGCTGATTGTATACCTGCTTTTATTGTGGAACTCACACAAACAGCATTCAAACAGACATAGCAATCGTCGCCCGAAGGAAATGGGGGACATGATGCATATGAACATGGCGCTTGGGGGCGGGGCCTCCCGCTCACTCACTCTTTCACCGTCAGGGAGACGGCTCGTATGGCGCGCTGGCTCTCTCGCGGCGCGGGGTCCTCAACTGACCCTGACGTTACCTTCCAGGCTCTGACCACTGCTGGTTTCGGCAGAAACGAGCGTCCGGTTCAGAGCGGGGTGCCACTGCGGGTTATTTTAGCTGGTTTCAGAGCCTGGCCCGGTGCATAAGAATCTCGCAGAAGAGGACTGGGGTGAGCGACGGGGTATCACATGGCTCATACTTTGGCGCGCTTTCTGCGTCTCTGAGAATAGCTCCATGACGTCACTAAAGAGGCCGGAGGGAGCAACTGGAACGTTTAGGAGCGGCCTACGGTCCGCGTCTTTCAGGACAGCTAGGGAAGCCATAGGTGCCTGTAAAGATGACCATGAGCTCCGTGAAACAGCTGAGCAGAGCGCTTAATAGCAATCAGCGCGAGATCAGTTGCCGCGATCCTGATGACGTCAGCGCTACTGTGCCGCCGTTTGCCTGAAACACCTTGAGTATTGCCCTGGCAAAGAGCAGAAGCTGCACTCGCTCTTTCTAGACTGTGGTCCGGACCAAAAGCAGAGGGAGACGAGCACAGGTGTGTGGTAACAGTCTCCTAGACGGGGGGGGGAGGGTTTCCGTCCCGTCCACGTGCGTGATATGGCCTTCGTAGCAGAGTGGGTGCGCGCCGATTGGGGTGCAGCCCACGATTTCACCACGAGCTCTTGCATACTGGAGGAGCCACGAGTCTAGTTACCTATCACAGGTTCGTCATGTGCGTTGCAAGCGAGACTCAGCTCCGAGACGACCTTTCCGAAGACCCTGACGAGCTTCTCCTGGAGGTCTCAGGGCCCTCTTGGTCGGGGCGGTCCCACTGAGAGGCCCAAACCTTTTTCGACGTCGAAGCGACATGGAGTCGTTTTCTTCGCCAGCACCGAAGAGGACGAAGTTCGCGGAAGCTATAGTCCACCACGCCGACGTCAAACTCGTCTTCGGGCGGGGGAGGGCCCACCAGCGGCTCGCTGGCGGCAGTGGGCCTCATTCCCGCCGTCCTCCGAGCCACTCTGGCTCTGAGGGCGCGCACTGGCAGCTTTCGGTACAGTGGGCGCAAGTGTTGTCCGTGTGAGAATCCCAAGCAGGTCACACAGAACTGTTGAAGGTCCGAATCTAGCATTAGCAGCCATCGGATGCGGAGAGGAAAAACAGGGTGAGTAGTCCTCTATTGCAACTTCCACGATGACTTAGATAAGACTTCTAGCGTGAAGAAAGAGATTCTGACGTAATTTTCGCGCCCATGCATTTTATACTGCACGCTTACCCGCCAGTATTTGCATGCTACGCGTCAATTGGCCAGCTGTCCCCAGCTGGCGTTAGCCAATAAGATTTCAGTGAAAGTGGAGAAGGGAAGAGTTCCCATATACGTCTTAGCTGACGTAATGTTGAGTTACCGCCTCGAGAGGGAACTTGAAATCGCATCATACTGTATGACCCCGTAAAGTTTCAATGTTTCTTCATAACCATACTGAAAATAAGTAGGGATACACGATAAATATCGGCTAATAAATAATGCACATCTCGTCAGTAAAGCCGGTTCTCTAATCAGCGGTAAATTCTATCAGGTGCGTAATTTCACATAAACCTGCTGTCACTACATGGAGCCATTGTTAACTGACAAGCTGTGTCACGTTCATTATCAGCGTGGAATTGCGCAGCTTGTCAGTTAACAACGGCTCCGTGTAGTAACAGCTGCTCTATGTGAAATCACGCACCTGATGGAATTTACCACTGATAAGATAACCGGCTTCACTAATGAGCTGTGCATTAATTATTGGCCAATATTTATTGTGCACCTCTAAAAATAAGTAAACATTGGTAGCTTATGCTAACTGTCTAGCTAACAAGCTTGCTGGTGGTAAGATTAGGTAATATAATAAAATATTTTTATTCAACCACCTAGATAGATTACATCTGGGTGGAAAAGGCAGCATGTGATGTTCAGAATGTGGTAACTACAGAGATTATCAAAGTGGGAAGTGATGTCCTCTGGGGGCATTTTGCCAGGAGTGTTTTTACACCACAGAAAAGGTTTGAGAATAAAATAATCATTACGAAAATTGTATTATATTTTGCTTAAAATGTTCTTCCTAACTTCAGGCTTTATTCTCATGTCATATATAACTATGATGTTCTGCAAAACAACAAATTTTAAAACAGTTTTTTCTTCCTGGTGAAAATTAGATGGTCAACTCTGTTTTTTTCTCAGGTACATCGCAGTGTAAGCTTCACAGTGAACATAACTTCAACACTTTCTTCAGCGTAGTCCATATCAACAACAAAAATATATCTTGACTCCATATAGTGGTTGTTTTTGGAAAATCCCAGGCATTTTGAGCAGTAGGATTGTATAAAAAATATGTGCTTATATTAAATTAAGTAGCCTATATAAAATTGCTTAATAAATCTATGAGTACTTTTTTAGTAGTTCCATCTAATTAAATTTGTCTGTTTTTGTCTATAAAGTCAGACGTGCAATCTACCCATTTATTCTATGTGCATTTAAAGGAATAGTTCACCCAAAAATTAAAATGTTGTCATCATTTATTCACCCTCACTCCGTTCCAAACTTGTATGATATTTTGTCTTATGTTGAACAAAAATAAGATATTTTGAATAGTTTTGAAGAACCAAACAGTTGTTGGTCCATACTGACTTCCAAGAAATGGAAAGCAAGTCAATGGGGACCATGAACTGTTTGATTCCCAGCATTATTTAAATTGTATTATTTTATGTTCAACAAAAAAAAATCTTACAGGTTTGGAACGGCATGAGTAACAAAATTGACAAAATTAGCGTTTTTTGGGTGAACTACGTTTAAAACTTACTTTTAAAAGGTTCTCCTTATATGGCATCAGCTGTTATGATTTTTTTGTAAGTGAAATCTTATTTTTAAGTGTCCAGTGTTTGGAACAGAGCCAATATTTTCTTTTTATCAGCTCAACCCCTGTACTCGTGTGCGTTGGTGTGCATATATTTCTCACCGCGTCTTCGTTGAGCGGATTATGCCGCTCTAATCCCGCTCAGAATGCTCCTGCACAGCCATGTGATGGCCACCTCTCTGCACAGCGCTAGTATCTACAGCTCTGCGGCCCAGGTATCCACACTTCCAAACCTCTGTTCAACTCCATGAGGCAGGCATGGATTAGCTAGTCAAGGCTTTGATGTCAGATTCTCACACAGAGTCAATGCACAGCATGAGCCCCTCAGGATTAAAATGATATCCACACCATGACGTTACTTAAGTAACAGAAAAACAATGAACAGAGGTCTCTGAACTTAGAAAACATGCGGGAATTGAAAAGAAACATGTTACCATACGGAGTGTAAAATATTTGTTTAATGTGAGAGAATCACAATGTACATAAGGTGTGATGCATGAATGATTAATGACAAGCATGATGAGACACTGTGGTAGGACTTTTGTCAAAGGCTTCATGCATTGTAAATGTTCTTCATGTATTAAAATGCATTTATAAAACCTTATAATACAGTAATCAGTTGTATGCTCTGATAAATTACCATATTTAAAAGGTTTTACTGCGTGCACTTGTAGCACTGTGAATATTTTACTTCTTGTACAACTTCAAACTATCATCCACATGCACATTAACCACTCTTTGTGTGTGGAAAACACATAGAGCTGCAAAGATTATTATTAATAACAATAATAATAAAAAATAACTAAGTATAAAATGAAATGAAAATTTTATGATGCATATATGTACCTGTATATGCTCATACCAATATATAGATATATATATATATATATATATATATATATATATATATATATATATATATATATATATATATATTGAAATGTTCCCCTTAAAAATAACTATTTTCTAATTTATATAATTAATCATAGTGCTGATGGCAAAGCTGAATTTCCAGCATCATTTCTCCAGTCTTCAGTGTCACATGATCTTTCAGAAATAATTTTACGCTGATCTGCTGCTGAAGAAAATTGTTTTAATCATTATATTTGATTTTTACTTTTTGTGAAAAGTCTTTACTTTAGAATGCTTTATATATATATATATATATATATATATATATATATATATATATATATATATATATATATATATATATTGCTGCATTATTGCTGAATAAAAGTATATATTTCTTTAAAAATAAATTACTGCCCCCATGTGATGCTTATAATAAAGTGCTTCCACAGCAGCTCTCCGAACACATCAGACAGAGACAGCTGTGTTCTCACCCCACTTTCCATATGACAATTTAGACTCTCAGCATGTGTGAATCCATACTGGTTTTAATGAGATATGTGTTTTCCTCACTCCCCAGTTAAAAATAAATGGAAAATATTCAGTTTGAATGAACGCCAAAGCTAGCTCCTGTCTCTAAGGTCAACTTTCCTTTATTCCTTCTTAATTTCCCTCTTGTCCTGCAGCCATGTTTAATTTCTTCTGGCTTGGTTTTATTGTCTGTGAACGCACAGATGTCAGCTGGTATTGACATAATCTGGAAAAGTAGCGCTGATGCAGTGACATTTGCGGTAATAGCATCTTGCTAATGTTCGCATTCACACTGTACCACATGGGACAAAGTACAAAACAGAAAAAAATATACACACAGACCATGAATTTGACAAACAAACCTACAAATTATTTCCTCTTTAATGCTAAGGTGTGAGGTGTTGAGATGGCTGTGGTTTTTTGCAATAGTCTATTGTTTATCAACTCCTCTCATAAACTGCACATTGCTAGGGGTACACCTTTTCAATTAAGTGGGTGAAAATGCCTTATTGATGCCAGAGGTCAAAGTAGAATGTCCAAACTGGTTCAAGCTGACAAACAGTAACCACTCATTATGACGGTAATGTATGCAGAAGAGCATCTCTAAACACAAAACACATTAAACCTTAAAGCAAATAAGATGCAGACTAAAACAAAAAAATGAAGCTAATTCATACAGACTGACCAAAATTGGACAAAAGGAGGTTGGAAAAAGGATGCCTGATCAGATGAGTCTTGATTTCTACTGTGGCATTTGGACGGTAAGGTCAGAATTAAGCGTTAATAACATCAAAGCATGGATTCATTCTGCCATGTATCAGTGGTTGAGATTCACATAATTTGCAGTTGAAAAATCTGCATCAACTGCATGATGTTATCATGTCAATGTGGAAAAAAATCTCAGAGAAATTCTTCCAACCCCTTGCTGAATCTATGCCTAGAAGATTTTAAGCCGTTCTGAAGGCTAAAGGGAGACCAAGCCTATCAAGGTGCACTTAATAAAGTGGCCGGTGAGTGAATAATTGTAATTGTATAAAGTAAATAATGTATATATTTGAAACTTTTTGCATTCTGATATGAGGTAGAGAAACATCTGGGTGCTCTAATCCATAGCTCCCTCATGTGGCTCTGAGCAGATGTAATAAAGTTACAGCATTACATTGGTTTCGAGTTTGCATCCTCATTTTATATTCAATTTTAATACCATCTATTTGAGTCATGGATGTTTCCAGTTACACATTTCTCCCTGTGTACACTGTGAATCTCACTCTCTTTCGTGTAATTACTTTCAGCCATAATACGATTGAATCCTGCCACCAGCTGTGTTGCATGTTTGGTGCTGCTAATATTAGTTTAATGCATAAATGAATCGACACTGTGATTAGCAGAAGCCTGTTTGTGTTTTCAGTTTGTCACGGTGGACTGCGAAATGCAGGAGATTAAAACCTGGCATCTTTACTTGTTTTATAGGTTGCCTATGAATATAGGGGGAATGGAGTTAGTTATCACAGATTTTACATTTCATAGGCATATACTGTATCTTTAAAGTCTCGGATATCAAAACGCAACTGAACATTTCCATCATTACTGCATGGAAAAAAGAAATGCCGTTTATTCTACACACAGCATGTGACTAATTAATTATTCAATAATTAATTAATCCTTTTAATTAATCAATTCAAAATTTTAGAAGGTAACTATATATATGTGTGTGTGTTTGTGTGTGTGTGTGTGTGTGTGTGTGTGTATGTGTGTTTGTGTGTGCGCATTTAGCAGATGCTTTTATCCAAAGTGACTAACAGTGCTTTCAGGCTAATATACATTTTATTTCAGACCTGTTTCTCTCAAATATTGTTCACAAATCTGTCTAAATCTGTGTTAGTAAGCACTTCTCCTTTGCTGATATAATCCATCCATCTCACAGGTGCGACACATAAAGAAACCGATTAGACAGCATGATTATTGCACAGGTGTGTCTTAGGCTGGCCACAATAAAAGGCCACTCTAAAATATGCAGTTTTATCACACATCACAATGCCACAGATGTTACAAATTTTTAGGGACCATGCAATTGGCATGCTGACTGCAGGAATGTCCACCACAGCTGTTTCCTGTGAATTTGAATGTTCAGTTCTCTATCATAAGACGTCTCCAAAGGTGTTTCAGATAATTTGGCAGTACATCCAACCGGCCTCACAATCGCAGACCACGTCTAACCACACCAGCCCAGGACTTCAGCATCAAGCATCTTCACCTCCAAGATTGTCTGCTATCAGCTAACTGGACAGCTGCTGCAACAATCGGTTTGCATAACAAAATAATTTCTGCACAAAGTGTCATAAACCATCTCAGGGAAGTTCATCTGCATGCTCGTCGTCCTCATCGGGGTCTTGACCTGACTGCAGTTCTTCGTTGTAATCGACTTCAGAGGGCAAATGCTCACATTCGATGGCGACTGGCACTTTGGAGAGGTGTTCTCTTCACGGATGAATCCCGGTTTTTCACAGTTAACATTATAAGCAAGCATTTTACATATGATTTAGTATGTCAACGCATCAAAGTTAATTTCTTCAAATTTTGTCAAAAGATAAATGATGATTTATGAAATGTACTTCTCAAGTGTATTAAAGTCATGAAAGTATACTCTCTTGTACACTTAAATGTCCTTTCATCACACACACACACACACACACACTCACACACTGTGTGTGTGTGAGTGTGTGTGTGTGTGTGTGTGTGTGTGTGTGTGTGTGTCACATCATTTTATTGAATATACAAGCCCCACGGTTGAAAACTGAGGTAAGTCACATTGTAACAGTATCTGCTTCTAATAGAGAGAAGCTGGTCTACTTTGAATAAGAGATTGAAGTGACCAGGCTTTGCTATGTAAATGCATGCTAATTTATGCACAAGTGATGTTCAGATGTTGGGCAGATCAGTCGTAGAGGGGCAAGGGGATGTAATTTCTGTTCCATGTTCATTTGTCATAAATCTGTGTTTTTCACAAGGTGGTCGGGAAGTGATCTAATCTGAAGACCCCCCTGCCATGCCTCTCAAACAGAACAGGGGTATAAATACAGGGAACATGTAAAAGCTGAGAGCAAATGTTTCATTGAACTACACTTGAGAAAACACATAGTGTGGCCCTTCGTGTAAGTACTAAATGTGGTTGGTGTTAATCGCTGACTTATGACTGTACGGCTATATGGAGAGTATAAATACAGAAGAGGTCATGATGATTTAGTGTCTGTTACACAAATGCACCCAGATTCATATGGCTGTTTTGCTGAGCACTGTATTTTGTGCTTGACATTACCTTAGCTCTTTTATATTAGTTATTTTTAGAATGCAGCAAATGGCTTGGAAGCTATGGCCTTTTTCAAAATGCATTTACATAAGCAGAATAATTTATTTAAAAAAAAATAAAAAATAAAATCTAAAGCATGCTTTGTCTGCAGTGTGTTCATGAACAGAAGGTATGTTGAGACAGAAGGTATAGGTACTGTTAGAGTTTTGTTTAAACAATGTTGCTGTGTGTTTTATTAATATTTATTATTATTATTATTATTATTATTATTATTATTATTATTAATAATAATAATAATAATAATAATAATAATAATAATAATAATAATAATAATAATAAAATAACCTTAATCTCAGTGTAACTGTTGAAAACCATCTCATAATGGTGGGCAGGTCTAACACAAAAAAAATGAATGGTGTCTGGTGCCCTCATGTGGCTCTGGGAGTAAACACAACTACTTCATGTGAAGGCAATAATTGCCTGCATGGCATGACAATGCTTAA
This sequence comes from Carassius auratus, assembly GCF_003368295.1. Taxonomy (NCBI): domain Eukaryota; kingdom Metazoa; phylum Chordata; class Actinopteri; order Cypriniformes; family Cyprinidae; genus Carassius; species Carassius auratus. The sequence goes on from NC_039260.1 coordinate 22,919,962, forward strand.
AGAGATAGTTCACCCAAAAATCAAAGTTGTTGTTTAATCTCCCTCATGTTGTTGTTACAAGCCTTGTTACAAGCGTTTCTTTCTTCTGTTGAACACAAAATAAGGTAGTTTAAGGAATGTCTGTAAAAAAAAAAAAAAAAAAAAAAACAGTAGACTTTAACCATTGATTTTTGTAAGGTTAGTTTTTTTTTGTAGGAGTAGTAGGGAAGTCAATGGCTCATGTCTACTGTTTGGCTACCATAATTTCAAATCATTTTCTCTGGATATGAAATTTTTTTATCTGTAATAAGTTCACATAAACTAAGGTCCCAATATCAAATTTTATTAATTAACCATGAAATCATGAGATCCATTCATTTTCCAAACCACATTTCCTCTGGGTTGCAAGGATGCTGGAACCTATCCCAGCATCTTGGATCGCGGCTGGGGGAAACACTTTGGACAGATTGCTTGAGTTCCTTCCACCATACTCCATTTCCTGAATAAGACATTTCAGCATGGGGATGGAAAGTGTATGACTGTACGGGCACAAGACCAGATAACTATGTGGATGCCATGAATGCTGCTTGTGAGGACAATCTCTGGTAAGACCAACAAGAATGACAGGATGAAAGTTCACCCAGAACTTTCAGTGTTATGTACAATGAGGAGGTACATATTAATGTTTAAGGTTGGGGGCATATTCATTTTGTGGCAATCTCATTTCACACAAACTGCATGTGACTAGCCTTTTTTTTTATTTATTTATTTTTTATTTTTAAAACTTGATATATAAACTTGTACTTCATCCAAGTTTGAATGTGCTATATACAATGACTTAGAGTGGCATGCGTGTCATGCTTCGGATCCTCAACATCCCACAGCTGACTTAGTTTTTCTCACTCGCTTTGGTGCATTTCTCAAATCAGAAATTAAATTATTAGAACTACTTGTACAACCTCCACATCATCTAGTCATTTGTACACATCATAAAACCAGTTTCTAATTCTTTATCATTCTCATTCATTTCTCATTCAAGATGGGATTGCTTTGGTACATTCATTCAACTGATTATGTAAATTTATCAGCGGTTTTCTACATTATCAAGTCGAGTCAAGTCACCTTTATTTATATAGCGCTTTTAACAAAATAGATTGTGACAAAGCAACTGAATGTCATTAAATAGGAATTAATAATGCAAAAAGGCAGTTCATCACTGAATGCAGTGATGTCATCAAGTTCAGTTCAGTTAAAATAGTATCTGTGCAATCAAGTCGGCAAAAAATACTGGAAATTAAATGTCCCCAACTAAGCCATTACTTAGACTGCGGCATTGAACCAAAACTCCATCGATGACAGAATGGAGAAAAAAACCTTGGGAGAAACCAGGCTGTCTGGGGGACAATTCTCTTGTGACCAGACAGAACTAGCAGTTCAATTCCAGGCTGATTGTGCAGAAAAATCATCTATTTCCTGTGTTCTTGTCCAAGTGGCCATCTAGGAGACAAGGTCTTGACTGTGGATCTGTCTCTGGGGCTCATCTACTGCAGTTGTCCTGGACTCTGCTGACATTTGGGGCTTTAGAAGTCCTCGCTAGGTGCTGATCCACCATCTGGGCTGGATACGTATTGGATTTGGGTGACTGCAGTGACCATCTGATCTGGATACAGACTGGATCTGGTGGCTACAGTGACCTCGGAATAAGAGAAAAACAGACTAACATTAGCGTAGATGCCATTCTTCTAATTATGTAGCAAATATATTGTGCATTATAGGAACTGTTCCCATTTCCGGTTTTCCTATTCAATGCAGCCTAAAAGTCCTTTAATGAATTTGAATATTATAAATTCGTTAGGGTGTTATGGGTAAACCAGGTTAAAGAGATTGGTCTTTAATCTAGATTTAAGCTGACAGAATGTTTCTGCCTCCCGAACAATGCTAGGTAGGTAGGTTATTCCAGATTTTGGGCACTAATTAGGAAGTGGACGCTTGAGGCAGTGGCCTGGAGTGAGTTGCTGGGCGGACAGACGAACTCGCCCGAGATGTGGAGGGATGGCTGCTGTCTGTGAGGGAGCGGAGGAGTCTGTGCTGCCTGCTGTTATCTGCCATGATGGGGAGGAGCAGGGTACGGAGGACTCCTGCCGGCTGCCCGAACATCCAGGAGTGTCATGCAGTCCAAGGGCCATCCAGTGTCGCCACCAGGCCCCCGGGGAAGAGTTCACCCAGCTGGTGGAGGGCCGAGCGGCAATGTGTCTGGGAACTAGAAAAATTTTTTTTCTCCTCTCCCCTCTCTCGTCTCTGTAGCTCCTCATCCTTCCTTCTTTTTTTCTCTCGCATTGTCTGTAAGTCCTTACCCCCAGGTACTTGTGGCCACCGTTAGCTTTTCTCCCAGAGGGGAGAGGGGGGAGTAGAGTGCAGTCTCGGGAGTACTCCCCGGCCTGCGAGGGGCGATGGGGGAATGTGACAAGTGGGACGGGGCCGAGAGCCGTGGGAATAGAACAAGGCCGGTGGAGTGATATGAAATGAGCGACTCCATGAGTTCCAACGGAGGAGATCGGAAGAATACAAAAGAGGAGCTACGAGAGTGAAGGATGAGAGAGGACCAGGCCTGGGTTTCATTTTGTGTGTTGGTTTTGTTTGTGCATGGCAGTCGTTCGCGAGGGGCTGTCGCGCTGTTTTGTGTATATTTTGTAATTAAACTTTGATTTGAATGTCCGCCGGTTCCTGCCTTCTTCTTCTTCCCGTTATTATGAAGTTTATACATTGTTACAATCTCATATAGTATCAATCTTTAAAGTAAAGTTAGTTCATAAAGTCATCACTGCTGTGCTGTTGGGGAAATGTCAACACCTGTTGATGTTTTAGTTTTTGTTAATTTAGCCACTGTATTGAATAAATATATGGAGTTTCACTAGTTCACGCTTACATATAATTAGCTGAGGTATGGTATGCGTATTTGGCTTGCTGTCCGGGGAAGGGCTCTGAGCTCGGGAATGGCCCGAACCTAGAGTATTCTAGAAAAGAGAGAGTCCATAGTTTCTGTTACATCATCAAGTTGTTCTGAGTTTTTGGATGTGCTAAGGAATTGAAATAAATCAGGAAGATTACTTACAAAGCTGTCTTTTGTGGTAGAAGTGATGGTTTTACCATAAAGACTCAGGAGGTGAAGAAAAAATCCCCAACCTGGAGGTGGTGGGGAGGATCGATGGAAAAATCACAGCTGCAAACACAATGAAGGGTGAGTAGAGGGCTTTTATATTACTCCTGTTGCCGATTGGCTAGATTTTATTCTAATATGGGGCGGCATTAAGTCTTCCCAGTAGAACTTGTGCTGATGCTTCCATTTCTACCATACTTGTAACAAGGTGTAGAATTTAAATTTTTAGCTATATGAAGTTTACACGAGACTAGATAATGATCTGTGATATCATCGTTTGGCTACATAATTTCAACACCATCAAAATCAATTCCATGTGACAGTATTAAATCTAGAGTATGATTTCGACAAGGAGTAGGACCTGACACGTGTTGTCTAACCCCAACAGAGTTCAAAATGTCTATGAATGATGATCCCAATGCATCTATTTTATTATCAACATGGATATTAAAATCACCAACAATTAAAACTTCATCTGCAGCCAGCACTAACTCAGAAATAAAATCAGCAAATTATTTAATAAGATTTAAGATTCAAGATTTTTATTTGTCACATACACGATTATATAGAGCATATATAACCAGCAGTGAAATGTGAGTAATACAGTCTGTATAGTGTACAGTAGCCAGTATAAACATAACAAGGGATTTATATTTATGTTTTGTCCCAATGAGCCTGTGCTATTTCAAAAATGAAATTATATGGGTTTAAACAAGCATGAAGTTACTTTTTTGGGTAATCTCACTGAACTGATAGACATATTGCAGGAGCAGTGAAATATCTGGAGCGTGCCATATCTCTCAGTGGTGGTGTTGGGCAATCAGCCTGCCAGGCTCTGGTCCAGCGTGGGCTCCTTCTAAGGTTGTCTGGTGGTGATGAGGAGGTTCAGGTGGACTCTAAAAAGCAGCAGGTGTAGGCAGTGAGTTTGCTCAGCAGCAGGTGGTGATCTTGAACCCCTACACTGCCCTATGCAACCACATGCTGTCAGAGGTCATCAATAAACAACAATAAATGACATATTATATATATATATAATTATATATATATACTGTCACATATATATATAATTATATATATATATATATATATATATATATATATATATATATATATATATAATTAAATTAAATATAATTAAATTAAATAAATAATTAAACTTTTTGATGAAACTTTATGATGGAACTAACCTTTTACAATGAAAAATAAAATTGAGAAATATTTAAGATTCAGGTCACTGATCAGGTAAATGTGTGACATTGATAATGTGATCATTAGTACAGATTCTAAAATCATGCTAAAGAACAACTTAAGATTTTATACAATTGGGTGTTGCTGTCAAAAAAAAAAAAAAAAAAAATCTTGTTTTATAAACATAAATCAAATTGTTTTTCCTGACAGTAAAATGTGTCATGAACCACATATTAAATGCAAAATAGAAGAACTTTCACAAGTGGTCTTTGGCATCTTACTAATTATTAATATATAATATTAAAGTGATAGTACACACAAAAAGGAAAAAAAAGATGTCTTCATTTACCCTCAGGTTGGAGTAATCCACTGACTTCTACAGCACAGAAGAAGAAGACCAAGAAAATCAGCAACTGTTTGGTTACTAACATTCTTCAAAATATTTTATATGCTCAGCAGATTAAATGAATATATACAGGTTTGGAGCAACATGAGCATGAATAAATGATTTTTTTTTTTTTTTTTTTTTTTTTTTTTTCTGGATGAACTACCCCTTTAAGTAGATTTTTGAAGCGTGCCTATTTGTGTATTTTTTCAGCCACTAGAGGTCAGCAAATGTCTGTCAAAAGTTAGGACAGTCTACCCCCCCCAAAACAAAAATCCATTCAAATTCGATACTGACTTAAGCATTAATTATATTAGAAGATATCTGATGAAGTCATTTCTTGCAGCATTCTTTTATTTGATATATACACAGCTTGTGCCACAAGCTTGTCTCTCATTCTCCATGTGTCTTGTCAGTAGTGAAGACACTATTGACTAGAGTCTGGAACGCTCCTCTTCTCTCCTGGAGACCTGTCATGCTGGGTAACGCCACAGGTTCACTTCTGATCTCTTTCTGGTAGAAAGGACAGATCTTCAGGTGCTCTGACATGGGGGGTATGTCTTCAAAGACCCATTTATCCACTGGAGAGAACAGATTGCTAAACTCCCATGCCTACATGGAAATGAGAAAGGTCCAACACATCACTTATATCATAGCAAAAAAAAAAAAAAAAGAAAGAAAGAAATCACCACAAGTGGTATATACATTTCAGACAATATATACCGCAAAAAAATAAAAATAAAATAAAAATAAAAAAAAACCTTTTTGTACTAATTAAGTGTAGGTTGTTTTAAATAAAATTATTTGTTACTAAAATTGTCAGTTTATGATCCAGTCAGTCCAATTAATTTATAGATTTACCATTATTATAGTGATCGCTATTCCAGACCACTATTCTTATTGGTTTTCCTCAAAGGAGGTTACATCCCCTACTGTTTAAATGCTAAGCTCTACTTCCCAAACAATGGCCAAAAAAAGAAGTTGGCCACCTGTCATTCAACAAAAACATTTCTACAGTGTGTATCTGACTGATATGGAGCCAGGGAGGGTAAAGTGACCCATGTACTGTATGTCCTCTGCTGCTCTCTGACCCACATACCTCAGAGAACAGTTAACAGAGCACCAACGTACTTAGGATGTTTATAATGCCCTCCGACAAAGCTAATGTTCCTGAAATAAAATGAGATGGGATGGAAAGCATTGAAGAATTTTCAGGATTCAACTGTGACTGTGCACATGATTTTTAGACTCATGGGAGTCGTATTACGAATAATTAAATGAATAATACTGTACAATAATAAACAATATTGATAATAATTTGGCTGTTCCTAAAACTCTAATAAGGCTTTCACAAGAAAGCCTAGTGAAAGTTTGAATACCATACATGAATTTCAGACTTATTTTATGGCGCCTTCCCAGCTAAGAAGAATGTGCTAGAAATGTTTTTTTTTTTTTTGAATATGACAGTCAAACCTGAAATTACTTCATAAATGTCCTGTGAGTGGTTCGGGGAACATAAGTTTATAAATTACAGCCTAAAGAATAACATTCCTTTTAAGGATATGAATTGGTTTCCAAAAGAGGAACATGAACTAATGTTTGATGATTGTGTTTGCTGGGTTTATAATGTTTTTAGTAACTTAACAGTTGTACTGTGAATTGGAATTGTATGACAGGGACAATAATAGTATACAGGTTCAAAAAAGAAAAGCATCTACCTTTTTTCGGGACCTCCAGGTAAATCCACCATGAGAATATGTCTTTTTCTCCCATTTGAGGGACACCATGCCCTTCTGCTGAAGAACAGTGCTGCACACTTCCCTCATTAGCTGGGAAACCTGAGCTAGACGACTCAAAGACACACTATCCAGAAAACACACTATGTGTTGTAAGATCTCAAAAGGAAGTCTGCTCAGAGAATCTAGATTTCTTGCTCGTTTACGTTCACTGCTGACGTTTTTTACTCCTTTGAAGAGGGACGCTGCCACCTTTGGTCGTAAGATGAAAGTGCTAAGATCTGTATCGTAGCTTATGGTAGCCCGATATTTAGATGGTCGAAATTTCTTCTGGCTAAAGGTGCAACCAAGGTAAGCCAGGGGGCACCGCTGTAAAAACCAGCCAGTCAGACATGACTGGATGTCTCCATGCACGTTCCTAAAGTGCCAGGGGTATTCATCACGCCTGAAGGCATGACAGCACAGGTAAGTAAAGGCTGAGCAGGATTTATTGTGTCTTCTGGTCACACATTCGGTCTGAATCTGCACATGTAGGTTTTGAGGCTGGTTCAAGACAACATCCGCCAAAGATGCATTACTTTTAAATGGAGCAGAATGGAAGTCATAGGTCTGGGTGCCAAAGTCAACATACAACCCGTCGGTTCCAACAGTTTCAGAAATCTGATGGCCTTTCAGTTCTCTTTCTAGACAGCACAGCAGTGTGGTCTCTACCTCATTCGCCTTTGGGAGCTCTTCAATGGCAATGCCTAGATCAGATGTGTCCACATTTTGGTCTGTCTTCTTAACCATTCGTGATGGATCCTTGAGGTGGCTACGCTTGGCTCTGTAGCTGGTCGGCACATTGAAAGAATGTATGGTTTGCACTTCAATAGGCTCTAAATTTCCATAAACAAAATCTCTATCTTTAGGTGTGCAAGCAGCTAGCTGGCCAAAGTTGATAAGCATGCATCCATTGTGAACAAGATACATATTATACTCTGCCACGTTGACCTCTTTACGTAGTCTATCAAGAACACCATCTTGCCAAGGGGCTAAACCTGTCCTGTCAATCTCTGCATCGTTTGAATTCTGAGGAGTCGCTTTTGGGTCTTCCTTGTCCTTAGTCTGACAACTTTTATCTTCTAAATTCTTGACAGTTTGCTTGCATCCTTCCTTCTCCTTCGCAAACATTCTCTCCCACATCCCGTAGTTCTCCAAGCAGGCCACATCTTTACTCACAGCCAGGGCCAACCTTTCTTCTTGGGTTAGTTCTTGTACCTGTTCACCATTGAGACTAATCTCCAGCATCTCTTCCGGGTTTAAGTTCTGAGACTCACAGTACTCTGGATCAACACCTCCTACAGCACCATCCAGTGGAACTTCAGGTTCTTCCATTTTCTCTACCAACTCGGGGAAGAGTGTCTTCATCTGAATTGAGCTAAACAGAAGTTTTTGATCCCTAAGGGCCATAGCAAGGTCCAACTGACTCGTGCAGTTCAGATCTGGGAGGGCGTTCCTGTAGAAGGTGGTATCGGTCTCGTTCACAGGCCATCGGTTCCATTCCAGTGTACATGTGACGACACTGGCAGGACACACTTCTAGGTGCTGGGCAAGTCTTTGACGAGTCATGGTCATGGGACAGCCATAACCAGAGTTGAGGCAGGGTACAACTTCCTTAGGGCAGAGAAGACGATGCTCATCCTCTTCACAAAGGTGGAAAGCTGCTCCGCATTTCAGGTGGCAGGAAATGAAAAAGCATGAATTGGGGATGTCAATGGGAACCTTGCAGTTCTGGTTATGACATTTTTCACAGTGTGGATGAAGACCAGAGCTGGCAGTCCTATTCTTGCCCTGCATGTGACAATCCAATACATGCATTTGTTGCCAACAAGATAACCATTATTGTATTTGCATTGTTTGATACGTGATACTTGCTTGTTTGAAAGCAAGAAATACATCACAACTTTGAAACTCTAAGCTTACCATGACTGTTGATATTTCTTGAGTTTGAAAATAGACTCTGTAATGAGACAAGGGAATAGACGCTGAAAGGAAACAAGTCCCGGAAATGTTCCAATGTTGCTATTGTCTAGACGATTATTGACTTGTCTTTCTGGAATAGACACAACATTAAACCACATAACGAGACAATTCTCAGACAACACTTAATAAATATTTACATATCAGAATATAAAACAAACATTGTTTTGCTTAGATGAACGTTTTGACCATAAAATAAATAAATAAATGTATAATAATATTTGCAGAACTTCGAAGAAAACATGCATAAACATGTTTATAAGAAACATGCACCTTCAAACACAGAAAATATTTGAATTTCGAACAGTAAACAGGTTTACCCGTTATTATGACAAAACACGTGCACAATTAGTATTCTTCACTGAGAGAGACCAGTAACACACACTTCTAGACATCTTTGTTATTGTTAAAGGTCTTGAGCATAACTACAGGTCAGTCTCACTTACCCGTGTCTGCCCTGGCGATGTTAGTATGACTGTTTGTTTAAATGGGTCTGTGTGGATGTAAATATCTCTCCTCTATTCAGCTGTTATAAATAGACAAACAGGCAAGTCAGACTAAGCCTATGAGAAACAAGGTTAAATTACATCACACACTATTACTAGTATTTGTATATTGTGCTAACTGATCAAGAATGAATAAATATAATTGAAATGCCACTTAAAATGAGGACAATAGCTAATTATTAATAATGAGTTTTGGACTGGTGAGTAAATATCAGTGAATTCATAACAGGAGGCTAATATGTTTATCCATAAATAAATGTATAAAAAGAACAAGACAATCAATGCCTTTGCAGTTATTTTACACAGTCTTCCAATGAATATGTTGCTGAATTAAAAAACAATAATAATCGTATTACACATACTATCCACTAGATGTCAGTACAGCCCTTTGATGTAGATGGTGGATCGTTACAGGTTTGCAATATTAGCCTAGAGATTGCTCATGTTGAGGATTAGTGTTTAAGGAACTTTTTTAACCACCTTGGTTTATGATAAATGTATGCAGGATTTTTGACTTCAGAAATTAGCTTTGTTGTCTCGTCATTCCAGTGTCTTTTAAAAATTACGTCAGAAAAAAATAGTTGTCTTAAAAACAACAATGACACTATTAGCATCCTTGGAATATGAAAACAAATTAATCAGATGTCAGCTCTGAAGTGAAGTCAGTCAATAAAATGAAAACTGCTGATGCCTTATCAATGAAATTTTTGGTCGATAAGCTTTACACTTTTATTCAGCCTGAAGAAGAAAAAGCCCCCATGCACGCAGGATTTTACGATCTTATAAATTTAGCCCATCAACAACAAATCTGCATCAAGTCTCATGTTATTAATGTCTAAAGGTAATTAAAGCCACCTTGCAATGATTTCTTCAGTGCTAATACTACTTAATTAGGAAAGGGATTTTATAGGTTCCCCCGGGACATGAAACTTTGTCGAATTGTACTACATTAATGAAGAAAGTTTTAAGCAGCACAAAAAGAAGGAAACTGAAAACAAAGCATTATAGTGACGTTTTTTTTTTTTTTACCAGACTAATGACACATTAGAGTACCAACAGCTACAAGAAGAAGAGGTGACTGCTGCCCAGCACATAAAAAAAAAATTAAAAAAAAAAATTAAAACATCAACTCATTATGGTCAGGCTTGAATGTCAAAGCTCTCTGTCATAGCTTAGTGAAAGATGAGTCTGACAGAAATTGCACATTTGAAATAACTTTTATGCTTTGACAATGATGCACTCAGGAGGTCAAGGTTTGGCTGGTTTGTTGCATCTTCTGGTAAATGTTGCATCTTCCTGAATATAAGCTTTGTCAGGAATACAAATGCATGGGAAACAACATATTTATAGCAATAAGCTCATTATATTTCAATAATTATTTCAAAGCATTCAGGGAACAACATCAGGATTGATTAATCAGAAACTCCCATTTGAGATTAATGACAATATTCCCTCTTACTTCATGTACTCTGAACTCCTTGGATGCACTCATATGGTATACCTTCTGACCTTAAAAATCACAATTTTAGTGGTGGACAATCACACTTATGTGGAAAACTACAAATTTAAAGTCAGGCCTTTCGTAACTTCAAAATTAGCATATACAATTTTACAGTTATATCGTACTGTTCGCATGACTTCTTTGCTTTCAGTCTGCCAATGTGATGAACTTTTATATCAACAATTGACAAAAAGGCAACCAAATGTCACCTAGCTACAAACTGATGAAGATAATTCAGCATTGGCGCTGGTGTTAGAACAGTGTGTATTTTGGAGTATGTGTATACTTGTTCTTGTGTGAGTGTGTTTGCTGTTATGGAGCTACGAGATAAGAGAGCTGTTCCTGATAAGAGAACTGAACAGACTTCTGGGAGATGGCACATGTGGTTCACTTTGGCCGACTGATGGAAACATGGTCTATTTAACACACCCCATTTATCCTTGCTCCATATTTCACCTTCGGCTTTATGCCAGTCGCAGCAGTGCACCTTGGTAATCTTTTCTTGTTTGGAATGAATTATAGTGTTTGTGTGTTTTGAAAGGTGTGGAGGAAAGGCTTCATCTGTTTACTGTCTTTGCATCCTACCTTGGTTTGCAGACCCGAACGTATTAAATTTGAAAGTAAAGACATCACTTCATGAAAGGACACCAAACTGCAAAGTGCTTGGAGCCAAATTCAACTGTGCATCCATAGTAAGCTTTTCACATGCCATGTAGCCTTTTCATACAATAATAGCATACATATGGATGCCCTAGTCATTTACAAATTGACTTTCTATATTCTGTGTAAAAAAAAAAAAAAAAAAAAAAAAAAAAAGAACATTAACATGTAATTGATGAACTTTTCCTTTAACAGGCTAAAGATATCCACCATACCCAACACCTAAATCTAATCTGCATTTTTTCACAGTGAGGAAGTGACTGTATTGCCCCTGATGACAAACTGTGAGCACTAACAATGTCTCTGATTAAAGTACTTCCTATACTTAAGAATCAAAAAGTGCCTTGACGTTTCTGCCATAGGTGTCAAAACCTAAATAAACGATATTAGCCTGAAGTCTCTTGTGATATACAATAACAGTCTTTAAATTCTCTTCCCAATAAAACTAATGTTCGGAGAGGAATGGCCCTGTGTACCACACAGCAAGAAACTAAATGCAGCCAATTGACAAAAATGGGTACAAAATTACGTAACATTGTTTCTTGCATGTTTCACAGCGATTTTGAAGTGGGAAGTCCAGTGAGTGGCACTAAAAGTAAGTTCAGTTTGGTCCAAAACATATGTCGATCACAACATAACAATGAAAAACACAGCAATGTGCAAGGAACTGCAAGAAAATAAGTCTTCATTATTCTTGTAGTCATAATTTGTGTGGAGAGGAATAAAAGTTGTTGGTGTTTTACTGTCACTAGTGTTCATTTCAGCTGGAAACTGCAGTGTATGTGGGCCTACAAATATGTTTTCGAAGTTTTGTAAAAATGACGGTCGGCACATGTATATGAGCCTGGGTTGCAAACATACTGAATTATGTTCTCACTTTCTGTGGTAGTATATTCTTCTATACCCTTAATTCACAGACAACATATATTACAGTTACAGTGTTATGATATCAAACCTAATTACGTTTGAAAGAAGCAAATATGTGGGCGACTGTATCTGTATATTATGTCTCCAGATAAAGAAAGCTACTCCTACAGACCCAGCTTTGCTTCTCCTCTTTTTGATCTCTTAGTGTTCTACAAAATTCCACAGAAACATTCATTACCATTACAGGATAGATAACCCGAGATAACCCATCTGCTTCAGAAGACAACACTTTGACTGTTATTGACAAATTACGCTGTAACCAAGAATTTAATTTGAGTCGGATAGAGAATATAAGATGTTCAAATTTAAGCTTTGATCTCTTTTTTTTTTTTCATCTTTACATATAATTATACCTATTTATTTGACTTCAGATTTGACTGGGATATCACAAATTTAAACATCAGTAGAATATTTTTAAGATAAAAGTTCACATTTATGGATTTTAAGACATAAACCAGAAGCAAAGAAAAAAAAAAAAAAAAAAAACCTTAAAAGTGCTGAATGTAGGATTGACACAGAGTGGTTGAACTAGGTATTGCAGTCCAAATTCTAAATAGTGGAGAGTGTTTTTTTTTTTCACCCATCCTCTTCCCTCAGACTTAAATAACATGCAGGTTGCCAGATTGACGACACCACAATGACAATGAATGCAATTAAATACGCTGTTTTCTGCCAACTGGCAACCCAAAAATACAATTGGGTTGGGTTGTAAACTGGCAGTGAGTGTGTTTCACAAATCAAAACAGAGACCGACATTCCGGCCCGGAACACACATTTTCAAAGGAGAATAAGTGACTGTAGCAAGGCTCAAGATTTTGACCCTGGTGACATTATTGGATAAAGAGTCAAATATTAGCCAAAAATAAATGCTAGACCTAAGTGAACCAGAACTATTAGACCAAGTAAATTGTAAAGCATGATGATGCTGAAAATTAGAAACAAATGTAGAAAATAACTCATCACCCCACTGTGATTTCCAAAACTTAAAATCACTAGAATTTGCATATTTGCATGTGACTTTTGTATAAAACAAACAAAAAAAAGCAATCTCACATTTATTAAAAATAGCTTTACATTTAACATCATTATGCAACCCTCTTGCATTAACTGAGCATACAGAAGAAAAAAAAAAATAATAATAATAATAAATTTGGAAACATTTAACACTATGACACCAGAACTGTAACAACAAATAAGTCAGCCCATGAGATAATAAAAAAAAAATATATATATATATATATATATATATATATATATATATATATATATATATATATATATATATATATATATATATATATGAAATCATGCAACATTATGCTAAAAAAATAAAACTGTTACCTAAAGCTCTTATCCTTTCCTCGTGCGTCACTTTTTTTTAGCACACATAAAAAACTACAAATTCTAAAGTGTAATTTATCATGCTCTTTTTGTTTACCCACTAGTGTATACTGCGATCTTTTATTCTTCTGTCATAGCATACAAGTCAATAGGTGTCATCATTCTGCAGTCTTTTAAAAGTTTTATCATGCCATGCAATGATCTTATAGGACTGCTTAAATATTGCAGTGTGTTATGGGCTTTCATAAAATTTTAAGTAATTTTTTGAGTGTTGTTTGAAAAGAACATGGCTTTACGTATCCACTAGTGGGTAGTTATAGTGAATTAAAGTCTTGTAATGCACGATTTCAAGAATAGTATAGTGTTAACCTTCATATTTCTAAAGACTTTTCATGTGTTAGATCCTTCTGACAAGAACGAAGAGCTGTCAGGTTTATGTATGCTGAGATTGTGACTAGTTTGGAATCTGCAGGGTGTTTTGTGGGTGTATCATGTCTGGTGTCTGCTTCTGGAGGGAAGTTTTTCAGTAGCTAGCACAGAAGGGCACACCAGCATCCAGATGGCTACTGTGAATAAACTCTTCTGCTCTAACACTTAAACTGGAGGAAAGTTGAATTTGACAGGATTTGTAGTTTTTCTTTTTTTCAAAATGATTGTTTTCTAAGCACTCAGACTTTCTGTAAGTGAATACATTTAGTTGCCGGATAATACAGAGGCAATTAAAACTTACTCATTTTATGCCAAGCATGATTTTAAACAACAGTTCACACATACAGTGCATATGTAAAAAAAAAAAAAAAAAAAAAAAAAAATGCTTTGAAGGGAACAGAGATCGAGGGACTGATTTTTTTTGTTTGTTTTTCCACATAAGAACCTCAAAGAGCCGAATATATGGCATCTAGTCCTTTTTAGCCTCTGTGATATGAGATCATCAAAGGTGTTTGTTTCCCAGACGTGTTTTGAGGAATTCAATTGGTCTTGTGTGATGTTGTTTAAGCCAGAATAATGGAATCTTTTCATATTTGATAGAAGCATTTAATTCAGGTACATATGCATTTTATTTGCAATGGTAAAAGTAATGCATGGACGTATGTGCTGACATGTACACTCCAGTCCATATGCATTATCTATTACCTGCATTATTGTGAATCTGCATTGATTCTGCTGCTAAGCATCTTTACTGTTGTTTCATGACAAACATTGTTTTGTTTGTGACACAGTAAAGAAATTACTTAACCAACCTTGACATCTGTGATATTTTCATAATCAAGGAAAAAATAAATTACACTATAAAGTCATAAGCTTAGAGAAATGCTAATATGTTGATTAAGTTTGTTGTGTGCTTCATGTCAGGAATATTAAGGTGGGCATTTGCAGAGTGAACAGAGTCAGCTAGTCAAAAAAATACAAAAATAAAATAAAAAACAAGTAGTCATCAGTATGTCATGTTTTGGATGATGGTCACCAGCATGCATTGGATGTTAGTGTCTCCTCCTTTAATTAGCTTAAAGCGATAGATATGTCAAAAATTCAATAACTCTCATAATATTTTAAACCTGTAAGACTTTCATTTCAAACACAAATGAGGATATATTTAATAAAACTGACAGTTTTCTGTCCCTCCATTGGAAGTCCATTCCACCAAAATTTGTCTCATCTCAAAGAGTGTATAAAGACAGTGGAAGTCTTCTAAAGTGATACTATATATATATATATATATATATATATATATATATATATATATAAAATGAACAGATTTTTAACTCTACTCACATGTAAACATGGAAGTAGCTACATCAAAAACAGAAGTTGACGTGTTTCCTTGATGTGAGAACTAATGAGGATTCCCAAAGAAAATATGTTTACATTAATATTGCAATACTGAATAATATATATGGAATGCTTTTCATTTACTGAAAAATATATTGCTTATATGATTTAATGCATGTCATTGTACATTCAGTAATACACTTCATAATATATAGATACTGAATATGTGATAAAATATGGTACTCTTCACGATACAGAAGAGGTCCTTGGGGAGACAGATGGGTAAGTTCCTGTTCTTTTACTGACAGCTTAAAGCAGAGTGAAGAAGATTTGGTGACAACAGGTAAGAAAACACTCTAGCAAATGAGAGTTGATTTAACTTAGGGGGTAACAGTATCTTTCTCTCTTTTGCAGGTTTAGTGAAGGACTGAGGAATCAGACGATGGAGACGGGCGAATGCAGGCAAGTACCCAGGCAGGTGAGTCAGGTAGAGACTTCAGGTAGGTGCTAAATGTTCTTTATTAATCAGTTTATTAACAATTGAGCAGCAATGCAAGACAGCAGGTTAGTATCTTGAACAGAACTGGAACTTAGCTATAGACTTTAGTGATAGAAATGTCCCATTCCTCACTAGGAAGAATCCACAAAGCTGATGGGAAGAAGACTATTAAGACAGCAAACTTGCATTGAGTCCAGGTTAGTGAGTTGAGAACAAAGGGTAAGTCCAACTTTAATTTACTTAAATTCAGCAAATAGGAGGCCAGAGAATAGCCAGGTTTACATCCAAAGTTGGAAATTTAACTTATGTGCGAAATTGAAATATCGCATAAAATATTTGTGAACAAGCACCGTTTCCATCCCACGAGTCAAACAGTGTTAATTTCATCATAATTTTCACCAACGACGAGACGATAATGAACTAAAACTCTTTTTGAATAACAAAATCTATTACATAAATCTATTGAAATTTTCATCAATGAATAAAAACAAGACAAAAATGTTAGGGAAAGAAGATTTGGGAAGAGATTCATTCATAACGAATCTGCTGCGTGGTTCGGAGGTTAAATGCATACGTATGAACCGGTGGGACATAATCAAACATACACTTGCTGCACATCTCATAAAACTCAATTCGGTCAGTTTTCTGAGCGCAGAAACCGAAGCATCTGACAGAAAACTTGTCTCGCAGCATACATGCAAGTATTCTTTAACGTTGCATGAACAGAGAATTACACACACAATCTAAAGAGAACAAATTTTTCCTTTTCTGATAAACTGGCACTAAATTTCACTCAAGAAAAGTAGTAGAAGCTACTGAATGTAATTTTCATAAATAATAAATTACTTGCTCCTCAGAGCGAGCAGACGGAACAATGAATGCAGTCATTTAAGGAGGTGGATGCAGCTCTTTGGGAGTACAGTTGTGCAAGACAATTATACAGAAAAAACTTTGATGACAGACTTTGCTCTGACATTTCAGAATGACCAAAACAACATTTCAGATGCTGTGGAATGAGAACGGTCCACTGGTTAGTCAGGTTATACTGACCCATAGCACAAAGTCACATGACTTTGTTGATGTGCTTGAAGGAATTTATTCACAAAATGCATCTCCCATTAATCTCCCATTATTCATATTAACCTAATCAAAAACCACCTCAGGCAAGTGTAATTTTTTTGCGAATTAATGTATTTTAATAAAAACTCGATGTTCCCATCACTCGTTTCTGATGCGATACTTCAAAATGCACATTAAAACAGAGTGATAAAAACATAGTTAATATCTGAGTGCTTGATATTGGCTTATAAAGACCCACTAAAGCTAATGGCAGACGGGTGCAGTGATTGTGGACTGTGAGCAGGTGTTAGCCAGGGAGGATTCTGGGAAATGTAATGGGCTGAGGTGACTGTTCTTGTGACAGGCATGATGACAGAAGCTGGTGAACTTGTGACAGAACTGTGTGTGTATAAATAAGCATGTTTGAGCATTCACCAGAACCAATGAATGTTGATTTACAAAACGGTCTAAATTCGTATTTTCAATTTTTTTATGAGATCATAGACTTTGAAGCATAAATTTTTACCTTAATTTAAGGTGCCCTTGTTACGCATTAGATGTTCTTACTATTATATTAACAATATAACTAAATGTTGCATAATTACATGCAAGTAACCATAAGACAAACCCTTATAAGTGCATGACGTTAATTACAGTTTTTTTTTAAATAGCTTAGACACTCAAAAATGATACTTGGGGCACACTTAAAGTGGAACCATTCACTCATATACCAAATCTTTAGCTCAAGTCTGCAAAACTTAAAATAATTTTTACACCCATGCATTTCTGTTTACATCGTATCTTTTCTACAAAGCACTTTATAAATAGAGCTGACCTTCTCACTTGGCTTATATGCATATTCAGTAAACTTAAGTGTGTGCCAAATCAGAAAATCAACTTTATTTCTAAAGTGATTTATTCAATATATTGTTTCACAGCAGCTTCACAATAGTATCACATTAACATTCTGCTGTAAAGCAGCTCTAAAAGGTCAAGAGTCATTCTACAGCTGAAGTTAGTTCAGTATTGATTCAGTTCAGTTGCATAACTGTGTAAAATCATCAGTCATACATACTGTTTATTCAGTGTATTTGTGCAGATGCATGTACAGTATGTGCGAGTGCTATGACAAACTCCATGGCTCCACTGCACTCTGAACAAGCAAAAGTAAAAATGGTAAATGGACTGCATTTATATAGTGCTTTCAACAGACCACATGGCCATCCAAAGCGCTTTTACAATTTGCCTCACATTCACCCATTCACACACCGACTGCGGTGTCAGCCATTTAAGGCGCTATCCAGCTCGTCGGGAGCAGCTGGGGTTAGGTGTCTTGCTCAAGGACACCTCGACACTTGGTCAGGTGGAGCCGGGCATTGAACCACCAACCTTCCGGTTTGTAGACAACCTACATGAACCACTGCCGCCCATGTAGCACGAGAGTAAATTTTTTTGCATCAGTGTGCAGTTTGGCGTGCATGTGGCTAATTATTGTATGTTTGTGTGTAGAGTTACTATGCAAAAATAAAAGTTTCAAAAGAGTTAAAATAGTATTCAAGGAAGCGTTTGCTTTTACAAGTTGTGTGTGACGTTTTGCATGTTCTGTTTTGTGTGTAGAGTTTTAAGAAATGGGGCCATAGTTTCTAAAAAGTAAGAAAGGTAATATTATTCAGTACTTAAATGTACAGTATAATTACACTCCAATGACACCTTAAAATAAAGTGCAACCAAATAAAACATTGATACACCAAGCTTTGATAATTCTGGTGAACCAATAATGAACCAAAACCAGCACAAACTAGTCTGAGATTTCAAAGATTGATGTTTCAGCATGATTGGTGCCATTTATATTAGAGTGCCTCCTTAAAAATTAGCTGCTGATGAAAACACCAGCAAGGATCAGTAGCTCAATAAGGTCACTCTGTTTCTTAAGAAACAGAAGGCCAATATTTTCTATTCCAAGTTGAAGACCCCCCCTCCATTGTGGCACCATGGGGCCTTGACTACACCATGCCCCATTACTCTTAGAGTCTCCCGCAATAAAGAGAAACGTATTCACTGAGCAGCCACAGCATGGATGCCACTTCAGTTGCCTGTTGCACCTTCACCCGTTTGGAGCGGGATCTACGGGATGGGGGTCTACAGGTTTGGGTTCACCTTAGATGGCACAAAAAAACTGCAAAAGAGAAATGCGGGTCTCTGGATGATAGATTTTACCTGGGGTTCTATGAGATGCCATGCTTAATTTCAACTACCTGTGGTCCAAGGGCATCCGCCACGGTAATGAGCGAGTACACAGCCTACATCAGCCACCCTCAGCATAAATGCCTGTGACGCTTTATCAAGCGGACACAAATGGTTTCCTGGTTTGCTGATCTTTCCACAAACTACAGCTAAACCAGACCTGGAGAGGCATATTGAAAGTGACGCATCCACAATTCAAATGAGCTGCGTTTCACCTTGCATCGGTTTCCTTGAATTTAGATGCGTTTTAAAATAGGAACTGTTGAGTTGCTTTAGATAAAGGGGATTGCACTCCAGTGCTGTGAGGTATCGAGGCCTTCTGGGCTCAGCTGTAGGTTATTTTATTCCAAAATCAACTTATTTCAAAGTCATCTCAAGTTAGAAACTTGCAAAAAGTGACTGTAGCCCACAAAGGCAGTTCCACAGCACACAATGAAACAGAAAAAAGGAAATAGCAAGCGCCACGGGCAAAGAGCGGTGCTTCCATCCGAACAGATCGGAACACATAAAATGTTCCGGAGCAAAAATGCGGCGGCTATGATGGATGTTCATTATGCAGCATGTCTGCACAAAGAAGTTTAAAATACCTGAAAAGAGCAGTTTTTCCCAATAAGATGACAACTGCTCCCCCAGAAGTACACCTGACCCACATGATGCAAGATTTGCTTTTATCTGTTAAAAGGGGGAAATTTCAAAGTCTGATCAATTACTGCAGATTATATGGTAGAAAAAAAAAAAAAAAAAAAAAAAAAAATATATATATATATATATATATATATATATATATATATATATATATATATATATATATATATACAGTCTTGTTCAAAATAATAGCAGTACAATGTGACTAACCAGAATAATCAAGGTTTTTCGTATATTTTTTTATTGCTACGTGGCAAACAAGTTACCAGTAGGTTCAGTAGATTCTCAGAAAACAAATGAGACCCAGCATTCATGATATGGACGCTCTTAAGGCTGTGCAATTGGGCAATTAGTTGAATTAGTTGAAAGGGGTGTGTTTAAAAAAATAGCAGTGTGGCATTCAATCACTGAGGTCATCAATTTTGTGAAGAAACAGGTGTGAATCAGGTGGCCCCTATTTAAGGATGAAGCCAACACTTGTTGAACATGCATTTGAAAGCTGAGGAAAATGGGTCGTTCAAGACATTGTTCAGAAGAACAGCGTACTTTGATTAAAAAGTTGATTAGAGAGGGGAAAACCTATAAAGAGGTGCAAAAAATGATAGGCTGTTCAGCTAAAATGATCTCCAATGCCTTAAAATGGAGAGCAAAACCACAGAGACGTGGAAGAAAACGGAAGACAACCATCAAAATGGATAGAAGAATAACCAGAATGGCAAAGGCTCAGCCAATGATCACCTCCAGGATGATCAAAGACAGTCTGGAGTTACCTGTAAGTACTGTGACAGTTAGAAGACGTCTGTGTGAAGCTAATCTATTTTCAAGAATCCCCCGCAAAGTCCCTCTGTTAAAAAAAAGGCATGTGCAGAAGAGGTTACAATTTGCCAAAGAACACATCAACTGGCCTAAAGAGAAATGGAGGAACATTTTGTGGACTGATGAGAGTAAAATTGTTCTTTTTGGGTCCAAGGGCCACAGGCAGTTTGTGAGACGACCCCCAAACTCTGAATTCAAGCCACAGTACACAGTGAAGACAGTGAAGCATGGAGGTGCAAGCATCATGATATGGGCATGTTTCTCCTACTATGGTGTTGGGCCTATTTATCGCATACCAGGGATCATGGATCAGTTTGCATATGTTAAAATACTTGAAGAGGTCATGTTGCCCTATGCTGAAGAGGACATGCCCTTGAAATGGTTGTTTCAACAAGACAATGACCCAAAACACACTAGTAAACGGGCAAAGTCTTGGTTCCAAACCAACAAAATTAATGTTATGGAGTGGCCAGCCCAATCTCCAGACCTTAATCCAATTGAGAACTTGTGGGGTGATATCAAAAATGCTGTTTCTGAAGCAAAACCAAGAAATGTGAATGAATTGTGGAATGTTGTTAAAGAATCATGGAGTGGAATAACAGCTGAGAGGTGCCACAAGTTGGTTGACTCCATGCCACACAGATGTCAAGCAGTTTTAAAAAACTGTGGTCATACAACTAAATATTAGTTTAGTGATTCACAGGATTGCTAAATCCCAGAAAAAAAAAATGTTTGTACAAAATAGTTTTGAGTTTGTACAGTCAAAGGTAGACACTGCTATTTTTTTGAACACACCCCTTTCAACTAATTGCCCAATTGCACAGCCTTAAGAGCGTGCATATCATGAATGCTGGGTCTTGTTTGTTTTCTGACAATCTACTGAACCTACTGGTAACTTGTTTGCCACGTAGCAATAAAAAATATACTAAAAACCTTGATTATTCTGGTTAGTCACATTGTACTGCTATTATTTTGAACAAGACTGTATAAACATTTATTTCTACCATAATTTTTTTTTTTTTTTTTTTTTTTTTGTTATAGAATGGAAATATTAATTAATCATAAATAAATTAAAGCATATATTTCTGCCATTTAATCTACAGTATATGAATGGGGCTGGAGAATGACACATTTGGTCATCTACCAGCTGAAACATACTAACCAACTCAGTTGTTTCTGTGAGAACGTTTTAGGTCTTGACTTTTTTTAAAACACTGACATAATCATATATATATATATATATATATATATATATATATATATATATATATATATATATATATATATATATATATATATATATATATGACCATGTCTTTATAATTTATTTTTGCTACTTCTCAAATGCCATGCTTGTATTTATTTCATTTCACCTTTGTCACAGACCTGGAATTTAAAAACTAAAAAGTCTGGTATTAAAATATGAAATATTAAATTTATATTAATAACCAATTAATTTAGAAAACAGTAATGTAATTACGTTTGAATTTTAGATTAGGCCAAAATGAACTTCTACAGCAGGGTAACATTTTGAAGGGATGCTCTTGTTTATGCGGTCAGATGGTCTCAACCTGCAGCTTCAAATGAGATAAACGAGAGAGCAAACACTTAGGTCACCGCTGCGGTATTGATTACCTATGGCACCCCACTATCGGTCTCAACCTCTATCTCTTTCTCCTGCTCTCTCTTTCACAAAACACTCTCTCCATCACTTTCACCTCTCCCTAGTTTGTCTTCATAACTTCTTCTCGAACACAAAATGCAGACACAAAAACAAACCGAGGACGAGACGTCAAAACTGCAGAAAAACAAATGTTTGTTTTGAGTCACTTGTTAAGTCAGGCTTTGACATCGAGCAGAATTGGATGCTTTGGACTGAAGAAGCATTGCAGTGTCAGTTATCCATGAAGTGATGCTTGCTCTTAAAAATATGGTGTGTTTTGATAGAGAGAGGCATCTGCGACAAGCAGTGTTGGATGAATTACACAAATCCTGCACCTGATGAAATATTACTCCACTAAAATAGTTGCTTAATTTTTCTACTTGCGTAATACTAGAATAGTATCTATTTCTGTAGAAAATGGTTTAAAGGGGTAATTTGATTTGATTTCATGTTTTCCTTTCTCTTTGGAGTGTTACAAGCTGTTCATGCATAGACAAGATCTGTAAAATCGCAAAAATTAAAGTCTCAAACCAAAAGAGATATAAGGTGTGTTCGACTTCATGCAGTGAGAGTAGCCGCTTGCAGTCGGGGGCGAAATTGAAAGTCGGACACTTTCTGCTCCCAGCACTGACCCTCTTGTGGTGTTTGCATACTCTATGACAGATTAAGTGAATAACATGCAATATTTATCAGATACACAGACTTTTCATAAACGTTTTCATGAGCACCAGAAACACTTTTTATATACTGCTTGATACAGCGCCATCTGTTTAAGAATAAAGTTAAACATAAACATATACTATTTAAATACCAATAAAGTGAGGATATATATGCTTTTAATTTTTTGTTTTTGTTTTTTTGATAAACATGACTCGATATAACATTGTGACTATAGTAAAAAAAAGCTTTTGCTTTAATAAAAACACAGATTTGTTAGCAGTATTGGAATTGAAGATCTTAGAAACACACACCATTGTTGTCAAGGGGTGAATCTGACCAAATTTGAAACAGCTGTGTTGCCATCAACCCTCCTGCAGCTTTTTTAAAATGTATTCTTATTATTTTTATTATATGGTTTTGAAAGAAGTCTCTCACTATAAGGATGGATTTATTTGATCAAAACAGTAAAAACAGTAATTTAGTAGTATTGTGTAGTCATGATGGTTTAGAAATCTTTCTAATGCTGATTTAGTGCTCAGTTATTATCATTTGTCAATGATGCTCTATTATTGATATAAATGGTTTTAGTACTATCTATATTGAAAATAGATGTTGCTGCTTAATATTTTGCTAACATTTTATTTAAATCCTATATGTATAATGGATTTTAAAGGTATTCATAATGTATATTGTAATGCATTATTTTGTATATTTGTAACCAAAGTCAAAACACCAGTGACTTGTACATACATACAGGTATGGACAAAAGTATTGGGACACCCTTTTCTTTAGAACAGAAATGGCACTTACAAATCTGTGGCAACAACAACAACAACAACAACAATAATAATAATAATAATAATAATAATAATAATAATAATAATAATAATTTATATATATATATATATATATATATATATATATATATATATATATATATATATATATATATATATATATATATATAATTATTTATTTATTTATTTTTTTCAGTTTTGGAAGTGTCTAAAATGATTGTACGCATTTTTATTTTTATACCATTTTATAACATATTTTGTAACATTGAATGAAGCAGCTGATGCTTTTCAGCATATTTGGTCTTGTTTTCACTTTATTTCAACAGAAGCACTATTTCAGCATTAGTGTTCTCAGAATGCTGTAAAATTACAAACGTGAGCATTGAAACTCTAACATAAGTTTCAATGCATAGAACTTCTAACACATTAAAAACTGTCTGTCTGCATTGCAAAACATATTATAATTCATAAGACAGAGGCATCTTTCATGTTGGCAAGTTTTGCCCTTAACATTGAATGAAGCAGCTTTTCAGCATATTTGGGCCTGTTTTCACTTCATTTCAACTTTTTCATTGAAAAATTTTCATTTTTCGGTGAACTAACCCTTTAAAGAGAAAAACTCACCCACTGCAATAAAAATGCTCTTACGAGAAAGGATTGGATTCATCTGAAAGAAGAAAGTCATCTAGGATGGCTCGAGGGGGAGTAAAACACTTTTCATTTTTGGGTAAACTAACCCTTAACTAACAAACTTTTAAATAGTATTATATAATTGTTTAATAATAAAAATATTTCTTTAGAACCTATAATCAAAACAGTTGACAAGTACAATATATATATATATATATATATATATATATATATATATATATATATATATATATTTCTTTTTACATTTGGACAAAGGCATTAAAGCCACAAGAAGTATTTGAGTGTGATATCATGCTGACTTAAACACTTGATGCATTTGGGCCCGGGGTGCAAGACAACAATTCAATGAGCGACAGCGTTCTCTTGACAAAAGAGAAAGTGATCTAATTTACCCCAGTGGTGTCTGCTCCCAAACTCAGTTTATGGGACATGTATTGGAGGGGATTCAACTGGGTGTTTATTGAAGTCCTGAACCTTTCCATCTCTCATTAAATTGATTCATGTGCCCAATAAGCACTGCCAGGGCAGCAGGTGTGGATGTTGGCGTGAGAGTTGAGTCTGGTTCTATCCATCACCCTGAGCAGGCAGAGTTAAGACCAATCTCACATGACTTCTCCAGAGGCCCTGCTGCAGGCCCACGAGCTGCTCACCTGCTCCCACTTCTGAATGACTTCCTTCACAACTACACACACAAACAAATAAATGTGACCCTGTACCACAAAACCAGTCTTAAGTGTACATTTTTAGAAATTGGGTTTTATACATCACCTGAAAGCTGAATAAATAAGCTTTCCATTGATGTAGGGTTTGTTATTATATGACAATATTTGACCAAGATACAACTATTTGAAAATCTGGAATCTGAGGTTGGGGAAAAAAATCTAAATACTAAGAAAATAGCCTTTAAAGTTGTCCAAATAAAGTTCTTAGCAATGCAGGAAATACGTTTTGATATATTTACAGTCACTGTTGGGAACGTTACTTTAAAAAAGTAATTAGTTATAGTAACTCACTACTTGTTCCAAAAAGTAACTGAGTTAGTAACAGAATTACTCTATAATAAAAGTAACTCATTACCAGGGAAAGTAACTATTTGCGTTACTGTAAAAAAAAAAAAAAAAAAAGTTGCTACATGTCAGAGAATTTGTACTCTTTTTTTTTTTTTTGCAGTTTTCACAAGTCAGTTAAAATGAGTAGAACAGACAGGTGTTCGTACATAACTTTCAATATTTATTGCACGTCAACAGACAGCAAGAGTTTTATCCTGCACTTCAAGTATTATCTTTGTAAGAAAAGTGTTTTTGGCCACTAGCTTTGTAGATGCGTGTGTCACACATTACATGCACGTTCTTGCCTTTGACCACAATGAATTTGAAGTAGTGCTTATATCTCCACCTTGAAAATGCCAACTTTTCATCGGTTGCTTCTGACTCGTCATTTCTGCTGCTGCTGCGAATCTCTGTGTAGCTGTTACGTGTGTGTGTGTGTTTTTGGCACCGCTGGCGCTGCTGCGTGTGCCGGCATGTGTGTAAAAACACTGGCTCTGATTGGCTACCATGAAACACATGACTCTACCTTAGCCAATCATAATCGCTTATCTCGTTATTAACCCACCTGCTCACTCGCTGTGTGAGCCAGGGGTGCGTTCGGATTGCATAGTTTATTAAATCAATGCATAGTAACGCACCACATTTAACGTTCAGTAACGTTAACGGCGTTGTAATGACAAGAAAAGTAATTAGTTAGATTACCGCGTTACTGAAAAAATAACGTCGTTACTTAACGCCGTTCTTTTAAACGCCGTTATTCCAAACACTGTTTACAGTAGGAAATTTACAAAATATCTTCATGGAACATAAACTTTACTCAATATCCTAATGATTTTTGGCACAAAAGAAAATCTGAAAATTTTGACCCATATTTTTTTTTTTTGGCTATTGCTAAAATATACCCCAGTGACTCAAGAATGGTTTTGTGGTCCAGGGTCACAAATAGATACTGTGGACATATGGGCCCACATACACTCAAATACTAAAAGGCAGCCCAAAGAGGACAGATGGTCAAAACTGCTGTCAAAAGGGTACATTTCAAATGTGGTTAAGCTAATAATTTGGTCATTTATCAACTTCTAAGAAAACTTTCTAGACTAATATCTCAGCCTGATGCCACGCAAAGTCCTGTGTGTTTGCATGTTTCGATTGACATATCTATACCAGTAAAAAAAAAAAAAAAAAAAAAAAAAAAACACTTGCTGAACAACCTCAATTTAAAACATCACCAACATGTATTTCCATGTATGTATTATTTGTTTCACCTTTCGAACAAAACATCTGGTTACATACGTAACCTGGAAAACGTTCCCCTTCAGGGACTCAAGCTCCATTGAGAAACACTTTGGGAATGAGAATACCCACTGCACCATACAAGCAAGTCCCTGCCAGTGTGTGTATTTCTTGAGCACATCACGAAGAGAGAACTTGAGACTCTGGGGTAGATGCCAGGTCTAGGTTATAGAAGCAGACAAAAGTGTGAGGAGAGGACCAGCTCACCACAGCACAAATGTCCTGCAAGGCTACACCCAAATTGAAAGCCTTGGAGGCCGTCATACTCCTGGTCGAGTGCGCTCTGATCCACACAGTGGACGAGAGGCCAGAGGACTTGTAGGCTAGTGAGTTGGTTTCGACCACCCACCTACTCATACAGTAGTCTGTTTGGTCACCGGAGATCCTTTCTTTGGTGGACCAAAAGAAACAAACAGTTGATCTGCCTTACGCCATTGGCAGATCTGTGTGCTTAAGCTTCCAGTGCTCGAACTGGACAGAGCAGATTAAGCTTTTCTTGGCCATAATGGGCCTACTAGCAGCAGGCGGACCCCATGCTGTGTGCTCTCTCCAGAACTCCAAGGGCAGAACAATCGGGGAAAAAGCATACACACAAAGCTTCGGCCACATCTGCACCATGGCACCAAGTAGAGTTGAATGCGTGGCAATAATACAATAATATATCGGCAATAATACAATAATATATTTTACAATTTGCAACAATACAAGCAAACACTTTAGATAAGCTATATAAAGAGAGAGCTGTGGCTGGATTCGCGAAAACATTCTTAAGAAGAAATTTCTTCTTAACTGCTGTTTTATTTTTATTTTTAAACTTTAGAAAAAAGTTAAGAATATTTTGTGTTTCCAAAAATTCATCTTAAGAATATTCTTATCTTTTACTCTTAAGATTGTTCTTAAGACAAAACCTAAGAAAAAATCAATTCTTAAAAAAATAATCTTCTTAAAAAATCATCGTAAAAAAAACTTCTTAATTTTTAGGACAGACCCAGACTTGTCTTAACCCTTAAAAAAGTTTTGGGTTATTTCAAATGAATTGTTATATTTAAGCATTACAACAACACCTACATATAAAACATAGGATGACTAGGGATGTTTTCTGGGAAGTTTTCTGAAGTGACAGTGATGACTGTTAATGTAAACATGATTGCTCATGATTATTCTGTGTGCGACGCTGCGTTTACTGACTTCAAAACTCATTAGCAACTCTAAAACGAGTCAATTCAATTCAATTCAATTCAAGTTTATTTGTATAGCGCTTTTTACAAAACAAATTGTTACAAAGCAACTTTACAGAAAATGATGTTTCTACAATATTTAGTAGTAGCTAGTAGTTTGTGCACATTTGACAGGATTTTAGAAAAAATAAAAAAAATAATAATAATACAAGACGTAGTCAGCTAGACGATGAACTATCAATATTATTAATTAAGTTATTATATGATGCAGTCACACATTTAGCAATAATTGTTAGTTCTGTTTGTTGATTCAGGGTTAGCATCATCTGAGGTCCTCTGAGGGTCAGCATCATCTCTTCTCAGGTGTTCTGGATCCAGACTGGAGCTTGTGTAAATCCTAGTGGCGAAACATAGAAACAAAATAGAGACATCATTAGCATAGCTGCTGATCCAACAAAGTAAAATTAGTTTAACCCAAGCTAATGAATAAAAATGCACCTTTGATCAGATGCAACTACACTCACAATTTAAAAGATACATTATTCGAATGCTTGGCGAAAGAGATGTGTTTTTAATCTAGATTTAAACAGAGAGAGTGTGTCTGAACCCCGAACATTATCAGGAAGGCTATTCCAGAGTTTGGGAGCCAAATGTGAGAAAGCTCTACCTCCTTTAGTGGACTTTGCTATCCTAGGAACTACCAAAAGTCCAGCGTTTTGTGACCTTAGGGTGCGTGATGGGTTGTAGCGTGGTAGAAGGCTAGTCAGGTATGCAGGAGCTAAACCATTTAGGGACTTATAGGTAAGTAATGATAATTTGTAACTGATACGGAACTTAATAGGTAGCCAGTGCAGAGACTGTAAAATTGGGGTAATATGATCATATTTTCTTGACCTCGTAAGGACTCTAGCTGCTGCATTTTGGACTACCTGTAGCTTGTTTATTGACGAAGCAGGACAACCACCTAGAAGTGCATTACAATAGTCCAGTCTAGAGGTCATAAATGCATGAACTACTGTAGCTTTTCTGCATCAGAAACAGATAACATGTTTCGTAGCTTGGCAATGTTTCTAAGATGGAAGAATGCAGTTTTTGTGACATTGGAAATATGATTTTCAAAAGACAAATTGCTGTCTAATATAACACCCAGATTTCTGACTGTAGAGGAAGTAACAGTACATCCGTCTAGTTGCAGATTGTAATCTACAAGATTCTGTGTAGTGTTTTTTGGTCCAATAATTAGTATCTCTGTCTTATCCGAATTTAATTGGAGAAAATTATTTGTCATCCAATCTTTTACATTTTTAACACACTCTGTTAGCTTAGATAATTGGGAAGTTTCATCTGGTCGCGTTGAGATATATAGCTGAGTATCATCCGCATAACAGTGGAAGCTAATTCCGTATTTTCTAATAATATTACCAAGGGGCAACATGTATATTGAAAATAGAAGGGGACCTAGGACGGATCCTTGTGGCACTCCATATTTTACTGATGATAAATGAGATGACTCCCCATTTAAATAAACAAAATGGTAGCGATCGGACAGGTAGGATCTAAACCATCTTAGAGCCTGCCCTTGAATACCTGTATAGTTTTGTAATCGATCTATGAGTATGTCATGATCTATGGTGTTGAACGCAGCACTAAGATCAAGTAAGACTAGAAATGAGATGCAGCCTTGATCTGATGCAAGGAGCAGGTCATTTGTAATTTTAACAAGTGCAGTTTCTGTGCTATGGTGGGGCCTAAAACCTGACTGAAATTCTTCATACAGATCATTTTTATGCAGGAAGGTGCTCAATTGAGCAGACACAGCTTTTTCTAAATTTTTAGACATAAATGGAAGATGTGAAATAGGCCTATAATTTGCCAGTACACTAGGATCTAGTTTTGGTTTCTTAATAAGAGGCTTGATATCCGCCAGCTTGAATGGTTTTGGGACGTGACCTAAAGATAACGACGAGTTAATGATATTGAGAAGCGGTTCTTCGGCTACAGGTAACAGCTCTTTCAGTAATTTAGTGGGTACAGGATCTAATAAACATGTTGTTGGTTTAGATACAGTGATAAGTTTATTTAGCTCTTCCTGTCCTATAGTTGTAAAGCACTGCAGTTTATCTTTGGGTGCGATGGATGAAACTGAAGTGTTAGACGCTTTAGAATCTACATTCGCTATTGTATTTCTAATGTTATCTATTTTATCAGTGAAAAAAATCATAAACTCATTACTATTTAACGTTGGTGGAATATTTGAATCAGGTGGCGTCTGGTAATTTGTTAACTTAGCCACTGTGCTAAATAAAAACCTTGGATTGTTTTGGTTATTTTCAATGAGTTTGTGTATATGCTCTGCTCTAGAAGTTTTTAGAGCCTGTCTATAGCTGGACATACTGTTTTTCCATGCAATTCTAAAAACTTCTAAGTTAGTTTTTCTCCATTTGCGTTCAAGACTATGAGTTACTTTCTTGAGAGAGTGAGTATTACTGTTATACCATGGCACAGTACGTTTTTCTCTAAACTTTTTCAATTTGATCGGGGCAACAGCTTCTAATGTATTAGAGAAAATAGTGCCCATGTTGTCAATAATTTCGTCTAATTCATGTGTATTTTTGGGTACAAATAGCAGTTCAGATAGATCAGGCAGGTTATTTGCGAATCTTTCTTTGGTGGCTGGAACAATAGTTCTGCCCAGACGGTATCGCTGCGACATATAGTTAATATCAGTGAGACGCAGCATGCATGATACAAGGAAATGGTCTGTAATATCATCACTTTGAGGTACAATATCTATAGCAGTAAGATCGATTCCATGCGATATAATTAAATCTAGTGTATGATTAAAACGATGAGTGGGCCCGGTGACATTTTGCTTGACTCCAAAGGAGTTTATTAGGTCAGTAAACGCAAGTCCTAATGTATCATTTGCATTATCAACGTGAATATTAAAATCTCCCATGATTAGCGCCTTATCAACTGTAACTAGAAGGTCTGAGAGGAACTCTGCAAATTATTTTAGGAATTCTGTATACGGCCCTGGTGGTCTATACACTGTAGCCAGAGCAAGAGATACATTAGATTTATTTTGCATGTCTGACAGAATAAAATTTAGCAGAAGTATTTCAAAAGAGTTAAACCTGTATCCTGTTTTCTGGGTAACATTGAGAATATCACTATATATTGTTGCAACACCTCCGCCACGACCAGTCTGACGGGGCTCATGCTTATAACAGTAGTTTGGTGGAGTAGACTCATTTAGACCAAAATAATCATTTGGTTTTAGCCAGGTTTCAGTCAAGTAGAGTACATCAAAACTATTATCTGTGATCATTTCATTTACAATAACTGCTTTGGGCGTGAGTGATCTAATATTTATGAGCCCAAACTTTAAAAATTGTTTTTGTTCATTTACTTTACATTTTTCTGGTTTAATTACGATAAGATTTTTTCTAGATCCTTCATTATATTTATATTTTGACCTCACTATTCGGGGAACAGACACAGTCTTAATAGTTTTTACAGCGCAAGTACTTTTATCATTTAAGCGGGTGGAACAAAACTCATCATAATGGTTATCTGAGAATTGACTTACTAGTCACATGGAGCGAAGTGTCCTGGAGATGTTGTCAGAGAGAAGCTCCGCTCCAATTCTGCTGGGGTGTAATCCATCAGCGCGAAACAGCCTAGGACGCTCCCAGAAAAGATTCCAGTTATTAACAAATAGCAGTTTCTGTTCTTTACACCATGACAACAACCATTCATTTAAAGCAAAAAGTCTACTGAACCTTTCGTGTCCCCGTCGATACGTGGGCAGTGGTCCTGACACGACGATCGTCGCCGCGGGCGTCGTGCTGCGAACCGTCTCAATCAGGCTCCTGAAGTCCCTCTTCAGCGTCTCCGTCTGCCGCAGCATGTGTCGTTAACCCCGGCGTGAAGCACGACCGCTCTGGGGCTCTCGTCGGCCTTCAGGATCACGGGTATCTGCGCAGAAACATTGAGAACACGAGCACCAGGCAAACAATGAGTGTGCACTTTACCTTCGGCTAACGTAGCACTTACGTGTCGGACGATGGAGTCTCCGATGATCACAGCGTCGCATCCTGTCTCGCGGAGGGGAGCGAAACGGTTCCGTATGGAAATCTCGAAGGGAGGAGGGGGGGAAGTCGTCGCCGGTTGGTGTCCCGCCGTGGTGTCCCGGCGTCGCAGTGAAGGACATCTGGGAAGATCGCGTCCTGGGTGCACCGGGCCTGTACAGAAAACACACGGAGTAGACGTGGTGGGACTGTTAACAGCACGCTGTATACTTACCCCGGACTTGTGAGCGTCAGCCCAGGATGATTCCAGCGCGGCTCTCCGATCTCTCAGCTGGGCCTGCCTGTCTTCCAGGTCGCGAATCTGCTTCCCCACAGCCTCGAGCTCGAGCTGCACAGAGTGGAGACATTCATCCGCCATTAAAGCAAGTAACAGTGAGTACAGCAGTGGTTATGTGTGTGAATAGAGTATTAGCAATGTAAGCGCAGTTAGCAGCAACTACGCTTGCTGATCCTAACGGGCTAAAAGCTAATAGCGGACTCGGGAGATCAAAATAAAACTAGTGATAGCGAGGCGCTCTGATTGTTTGTGTTGTAGAATACAATAGAGGATATATTCACACGTTATTTAAATGGAAACGATGATGTATAAAATTGATTTTTAAGTTAAAAATAGTCAATGAAAAGAATATAGTGACGGAGCTCAAACGCAGTACAGCCGCCAACAACAAACAGGAAGTGACGTCACCGTCATTCAATACAAGGACACGTTGGATCACTGCTATAGCTGGTCGCTTGTCAGATAGGGAGCTTTAATTGAACTTAATTTGAGTTTATAAATACAAAATCTGTGGCAGTATTCAGCGCATATGAATGCACAGGACGCATTTGCTGTAGAAGTGCGGACTCAAATACCTGAAGCGTTCACTCAGCTGGGAGGGCAAAAACACGGCACAAAATGAATGAAACATATAGCTGCAGCTTGAGACAGGCTATTTTAAAAGTAACTGTTCAAAAACAGGCCGCATTAAAAACATGAAGCTGTGCGCCAGTCAAAGTTGCGACAAAAATATGGTCTATGGTGCGTGCTTATTATGATTATTTACATTTATGCATTTAGCAGACGCTTTTATCCAAAGTGACTTACAGCGCATTCAGGTTAACATTTTTTTACCTAACATGTGTTCCCTGGGGATCAAACTTCGAACTTCGTGGAATCTATCTTAAGAAATTTATTAATTTATTTCTTAAGAAGATTTTCGTGAATCCGGCCCCTGGTCAGTGAAATAGTATTTATAGTATTAATAGTAATAGTATTAAATTCATGCCTAGGGGTAGTAAAAAAAATGCTGCTTAAAATGCACAACAGCGCTGTATGCTGCTTGAAAGAGCGCATGCGCTCTGATGTAAACAAGTAGCATGAGAAGCACATGGGGGAACATGTGAGAGATGCGCTGAAAGCACATTCACTGTCTGACAGCATCACTGTAAACACAGTAAATAAAGAAGCTGTTACTTTCTAAACCATATTTAAATAATCTTAAATAACCATTCAGATTTGTGTTTTCCCTATGGTGTTTTCGCTAAAAATGCCCTAGATATTGTTTGAAAGTGTTTTGATCTTTTATTGTTCATTCACGCTTTACATTATGGCTTCATTAGTTAACATTAACTGCCAATTAAAAAATTATTCTGAACATTCATTAATCTTAGGTATTCCAATATTTAATAACACATTGTTAAAATTGAAAGTTGTAACTGTGTTATTTAATCAGCTAACCTGAACTAAGACTTTAATAACTTCTATAGTAATTTAAATGTAGCTATTGCTCATTGTTTAGCTGTGCATTTATTGAATGAGCACTATGCGATGTCTAAACTAATTACACTATATTTTATGTATTGCACTGTATTTTATGTAAAATCATTTTCTATTTTTAAACTGTCTTAAATTCATTTTAAGTCAATTTTTAAAATCATTTTCATTTTCAAGTTCTTAAATTGCTTGTTTTATTTTTGTGATTATTTTTCTTCATTACTTTTTTTTTTCAACTTTTTTTTATGTTAAGCACTTTGAATTACCATTGTGTATGAAATGTGCTATAAATAAACTTGCCTTGCCTTGAATGTTAATGCATAAACTAAGGCTAACTAATGAGGTCTTATTGTAAAGTGATACCTATTGGTTTTTATATTTCTTTTGCACTTTAATGTAAACATTTAACTTTTATATTTTTCTGTATTGCTTTATTGTTTTAAATGTTTAGTTATTTTTTTTATAAGAAAAAAAGTTATTTAACATGTTATTCTGTATTATGATAACAATGAGCTCACCGCTGAATGCCAGAGGTGTCCTCATAAAGACCCCGCCTCGTCTCAACCTCAAGAGGCGATCGTTCTCCCCATTAACAGACATCCTATCAGAGATCAGACAAAAAACACAAACACGACCAATGCAAGAAACACAGGTTGTAACATACAGTAGTAACATATTTTGTGATTAAAAAATAAATAAAGTATATGAGAATGAATGAATGAATGAATGATTCAAAAAAATGAATAAATATATAAAATAAAGTAAACAAATAAACTGTGTATGGATTTGCTAGCTTTACATTAAGTAAAAAAATAAAATAAAATTAATTAATTTATTAAAAAATCCTGCAAAATATATTCAATTAAAACATTTAACAAACAAGTATTTAAGGTGGTAAGTAAATAAGTAAGTGCTATTATTTATCTAAATACAAAAATCTGAAATAATTTATGTAACGAGGACCAGCTAATGGGAAAGAGAAAAAAATATTTTTAATTATGTCTTACTGAGAGTGTAAAAATGTTGAAAGATTTATATGCGTCTTAGGTTTAAAGCCAGGGGGTAGAAAAAAATATTAACTTATTATAAAAGCGAAAAGGTCTATGAAAAGTCCTCATTATGTCAGAAAAAAAAAAAAAAAATGAACTACTGGTATTCTAGAAAATCTTTGCCAGGAATTTGTTATTTGTCTTGTGTGAAGCTTGTTTCAGTTTCCTTGGAAACCTCTAACGATAAATTAAGTGGTTGGCTAATGAGGTCTGATGTGCAATTATGGAATGTATGTGATGGATTAGCTTTATATTTTAAAAGCCTTTCATTACAGTTACCTCTGGCAGCACCTATCACACAAATGCTATTTAAATATATCTACTCTTATTTCTACAGACTGACATTGTGAGGGTGATGTGCACATAGTTATAATTAAATAAAACTTTTAGTTAGATATGAATATATAATTAAGTGGAGATGTTTGTGCATAATCAGTCTTCAAGCCGTCCATCAATGCCTGATCCCACAAGTGTCAACATGCACAACATCCAAGGCACTTGCGAGAAAATTTAGCTCTGGCCACAAAAGCAGACATAAACAGGAAGTTAAACTGAGTGTGTAAAAGGCTGTCCACGGCCACAAAAGCCCCATTCTTCATTCTGGTAAATGTAACGTAACTGTCTGTTTTGCCATTACGGTTATTGATGACTTTGATGGGGGTCATTATACATGCTGTGGGCAGCATCTGCTCTTCACATGCTCTTGAGAGTGGCGTTGGGCACGAGAAGAGACTCGAGACTAGACAACAGCATGCACAGCCCA
This sequence comes from Carassius auratus, assembly GCF_003368295.1. Taxonomy (NCBI): domain Eukaryota; kingdom Metazoa; phylum Chordata; class Actinopteri; order Cypriniformes; family Cyprinidae; genus Carassius; species Carassius auratus. The sequence goes on from NC_039260.1 coordinate 22,955,344, forward strand.
CAGCATCAGACCTAGTAATGCCAGTATGCATAATTTAAACACAAATACTGTGTCTGTGATTTAGGATTACCTCAGCGTCTAAAAGTAAAACTGTTATATTGACTGTCAGTGCTGCCATTAATGGATGCAACTATGAAAGTCCATTTCCGAAGCGAATTTTTTTTTTTTTTAAATCTTGTTTCAACTATTTCTATCTTACTTTTTTTTTACAGAATTGTGAGACATAAAACTCACAACATCAAGAAAATAATTCAGAATTATGAGGTAATGCCATATATATATTTTTCTTATTACAGTACGTTTTACTTACATTTTTTTTTTTTTTTATCATATGGAATAAAAGTTAGAATTGTGAAGTGTTGTGAAGTTCCGCACATTCTGACTTTTATTTATTTATTTATTTATTTTAATTCACAAACACAAACAATAATTTTGCCAACCAAAATATAAAGACAAACCAGAACAGTTCATCCCCGAGCAACCCACAGTGGCATTTCATTTCTTAATTCAAGTTTTGAATGAATTTGGTGAATCATTTGGTGCATTGAACCATTGGCCATAGTGTCGTTGGCTTTGAAGTGGCGCTGCACAGACTGATCATTGTATGACATCAGTGTCTGGGGAGTGTCCGATCCCAAGCCAAGACCAGTCCGATACCGTCCGCGGCTCATCCGAGATATGGCAAGCCAAACGAACATTGAGATGGCTAGCCTAAAGGATGTTAAGCAGCCATATCACCCTGCAACCCAAGACTGGTTGCCAATTGAAGCTAAGAAGGGTTAAGCCTAGTCAGTCAGTAGTTTGTCTTAGTTTTGTCTTAATAATTAATGAATGCTTTTTTTTAAAGCAAAAATATTTTAAATTATGTATATATATATATATATAAATGCTAATTTACATGAATGCGGGGCCACAAATCCTTGAGTGTACAAATCTGAGGGAACGGATTGCGAAAGCGTTCAGATGGATTATGAATTTTTGGGTATGGATTCAAAAACCAAAGGTACAGTTTACAAAATCTGAGCACACAGATTGGAAATGTGTGGGTACGGTTTATTAATTTGTGGCCACAATTTGTTAAACCGAGGGAACAGTAGGGGATGGATTGCAAAACCATCGCCATGGATTGTATTTTTTTTTTCTCCTACAGGTGACCTACCGGGCTCTGTAGAAACTTGAAGATTAACACTTCCTTCTTAAATAATAGAAGAATACTAAAACACATTTGGCTGTCACTCATGTCACTATTCACTAATATACTTTTTGTTATTTTCTAATTATCTTTCTTCTCTGTCTTCCTCCTGCTCACTGTCTCTTGATATACACACTCTCACACATGCACACACACACACTCACACTCACAGATGATTTGGTCTGCTCTGTGCAGGTGGTAGTCTTTACTATTGATTCCTAACATGCAGCTGTGTGGATTTGATTGATTGATTGGTGGGACGCCCAACAGCTGCTGATTTATAGAGTCTGTAAACACCTCAAACCATGAGCTGCTTTTTAGACAGTCAGTCAGCTAATGTTTGAATTTGGATTAGCCAGATTATAAGTAAAGGATAATGTGCAGTCAGCCATGATGCAGATGAGAATTGTTTTGTGGATTCTGTAGAAAAAAAATAGTTGATAGTCCAGCACATAAATTGATCCATATACCGTATAAATATTAATGTGCAATCTAAGCATATTTTAAATTAAGTGTACTAAGTCATGTCAAATATAAAGTTTGACTGTAATTTTATGAAAAATGATGACTTAACTGACATCATGTACACTCAATAGAATCATCTTTACAGTTAAAGGTTATATTTATACATATATTTATTTTTGATAGTGTTCTCTTAGTTCTTTAGTATTTTACAGGATCTAAATGTATTTATCTCAGAGGTGTCGTTTAGTAATAATGTTAAAGGCCATGTTGCAGGTTAAACACCACTTTCGATTAATGGGTACATAAATCACTCAAGATATGTATATCATTTTTAAAATGTCTCAAAAATGGTCTTAAAGACCTATTTTTTAAGTTTTTGGTATTAACGTTTTTTTTACGCAACTCGGTGATGACGTCATGTTGGGGAGAAGTCGAGGAAAGGTAGCCTCAGTCTAGTATGATGCAGCGTTCCAGGCAACCCGTAACCCGTGTTTTTCCAACCTTAAACCCGTGAAAGTGCACTGGAACGGCAATCAAATCTGTGACTTCCCACCCGTGAACTCGTGTCTCATACTAGATCGATGCACTCCGAGTTCCGAGGTCACACAGCACGTGAAACAACGATGACAGCCCATACGAATAACACTGCCTGCGGATGCAGTGTTTATGCAAGTACACGTTGAAAAAACGATTTTAGGTCAATGCAACGTTGGAATAAAATAAATAATCTAGTTACAATTCCTTGCGCTCATAAAGTTTGGCGTAACTTGCCTGGAACGGTACAAAGTCGTTAGTAGTGGTATGAAATAGTGATTACGAGCTCAAAAACCTGCCTGGAACGCAGCATCAGAACTATAGCGACTGACTGGGATGAGGAAGAGGTGGTGAGAGCAAACATGTATGTTGGCCCGCAGCTGTGTAATTTCGATCGAGCCAGTCGTGAGAGGGCAAATGAGGAATTGTCAAGAACTGATGTCCGTCAAAGCCTATAATGCATGGTCCGAGGAGAATGAGTGGAGAGTTGGTGAAGTGTCCTGGTGAGTTGCTATCATTTAGCATCGCAGCAATGAGCACTGGAGCTAGTTTACGAGCAGCAGTGCGCAATAACGACACACACACACACATATACATATATACATATATATATATATATATATATATATATATATATATATATATATATATATATATATATATATATATATATATTTTATTTATTTTTTTACTGTCATTGAAAAGCACCGAGTGTAAAATCAATGTTTTCTTTAAATCTAGTGGCAGTGATCATGACGTTAGTTCAGAGAAGTACCGGTAACTTTTGTCATAGTGTCACAGAACTGGTAAATTTTGTCTTTGTCATCTAGAAATAAAAGGCATCATGCTAGCTATATGGATGTTTCTAAGCGTTTATCTCATCCTCCGGTAAAAATGTTGTTGCAAACGTAGCCACGTGTGTGTCGCTGTGTTTGACAGGTGCTTGTGTGGGTGCTGTCCCGAGTAAACTGCGTTAGAAAGCTTGTGCTGTAGGGAAGTGAGTGCGTTTGGGTCACTATCTCTCTCTCTCTATCTGTCTGTCTATCCATCTATATACTGTATCTAGTCTATCTATCTATCTATCTATCTATATATATATTTATCTATAATCTGCGTTCTGCGCTATCTGAATACTCTCGTCTCTCTAGTCACTCTCAGTGCTCTCAAGGCGGCTTTGGTAAATTCTCTCCCCAACGTGACGTGATGCAATGCATTGTGGGGGAAAGGAGACCGCTGTAAGATAGTACCTACTTTTTCGTATTATATTCCGTTTTGTGATACCCAACAACATAAAATACAATGGATAACAGTTTAAATGTTTATTACCAACAAGCAAATTGCACATATTTATTAAAAAATTAACCTTGCTACACGGCCTTTAATAATTCAACTTATTCAGTAATTCAAATTTGGATAAGATATGTGCAATGCCATTGTTCAAATTACTACCTTATTATAAATAACCAACCATAAATTTATACAAATGTACTATATTTATTATTATTATTATTATTATTATTATTATTATTATTATTATTATTATTATTATTATTATTATTTAATTAATTATTTATTTAAATAAATCTACCTGTATCTGTTTTCTGAACATAAAAACATGCCAACATATTTTATTAAAATTATGAAAATAATACAGTATACTTTAATATAATATACTTAAGTGTAAATGAAATTATATGTTTCAGATGCTAGCTTGTTGCATGTCTTTTAAATTATATATAATTTAAATGGAGTGCTTTTGAGTCACTTAATTATCTCTATTATCTTTGAAATATATATACAGTGTAGCCTATTGTCAAATTGTTGACAATACTTTATAGAATGTTATAATGTCTATTACTATTGAATTGTCGGTAACACATTCTATAAATCCTGTACTTATGATACATTATATGATACATCACTGCCACGTAGCAATCTTAGCATTATTGATGCTCATTGCTTTGCCAGAGCTAAGATGGAAAAACTTTGATCTCAGTATCTCGGGCAGCATGTTCATTGGAGCACCCGTGTGAACGAGCTCTTGGGGAAACATGACAGCGGACATTATTCTGTTTGTCTGCAAAGTTTGTGACCATCTTGATGCACGATTTTCTGAAGGTGAGCTTAAAGAATGGTCTGCTTTTAACCTAGAACCACTGGCTTCAACACTCAATTTTGATCATGGCACAAACGATGTAACCAGACTGACGAGAAGTTCCACGCTTTTCTAAAACAAGGAGATGATGACGCCACCGAAAGCATCTGCCAACAGTACAAGGACTTCAAGTTCACCGTCAAAGAAAAACGAAAGACAGGAGCGCTGGAGACATTTGCTGAAATAGTAACCTGGACTCTAAAAACTCAGTCTGGGGAGCTTGCACAGTTGCACATTTGTGGGACATTCCGAGCATCTAGAGCAGACTGTGAATGCGGATTCAGTCTCATGAATCGTATCAAGACAGATAAACGTAACAGACTTCAGACCACCCACTTGGATCAGCTAATGAGAATCCAGTCTACACAAGCAGATGGGTCTATCAATCTGGACAAGGTCTATAACCACTGGAAAGGTATTAAGGAAAGACGGGATAAGTTTTAAAGGTACATGCTTTATAGGCTACATTATCAATAAAGGCATAGAAATAATGTATGTATTTAATGTGTTTGACTGCAATATTTATACTTTTTGCTGAGATATAAGTTTTCATATCATTTTAAACTATTATATTATGTTTTAAGTATTGTGGTTAATTATCTGACTAAAGCTTAACACTTTATTCAAAAGGTTAAGTTACTTTAACAAGGTCTGTAGTCACTGAAAGACAATAGTAATATTTTATTATTGTGGTGCGTCTTTGTTTTCAGATGCTGTTTTGAGACAGGTTCCAAATCTCCACAGACCTGCACGGCCAGTCAAGAGAGCAATGGCACTGTTACACTAAAATTTGTTAAAACGGTTTGTGTATAATTTTTTATCCAATCTGGTTTAATAAAATGTGTTTGATTAAAAATATTGAACATTTATTATTACTATACTGTAAAATTTGTTAAACAGTTAATAAAATGTACTAATATTCTATCAAACTATAGCCCACACATTCTCTTTTTTTATTATTATTTGCTCAGCACAGTAAAAAAAGAGGGAACATTGTTCACAAAGTGGCAGAAGTCAATTCTGTAACAAATATAAGGCTTATATGTAAAATAAATTCAGTCTGACACTGTATGCCACACACATTTCTGTTACACTGCAAAAAAGCAGAGAATTCATGTAAAATATTCTTTCAAATGTGCTCTCATCCACAATATAAAGTCCTTGAATGTCTGAAACCTCAACTCTTGAATCACAGTGCAGCCTTGAGCTATCCTCTGATGGCCACATACAATTGCTCCAAATCTCCTTGGGCTTTTTTCCCTTTCTTTTTGCAGCAACCATGTGCATATGTTAACATGTTTGTATGCATACATGAAAAATAAATACATATATCGCCCACACAACAGTCCTATTTTTTCAGTTATACAAATGAAAAACACAATAAACAATGAAGTGCAAACAAGCCCCTAAAGATATGCTGTGTTATTAAAATGTAATCTTGAGCAGATTTTTGACTAGCTTGGTTAATCACAGTACATTACTGTGTTGTTTGTGTAAAAACACATACTTGGAGGGCATATCATTTCCTTTTGTCTCCTCCATGGTCCCAACAGCCTTTCATGTGCATGCCTTATCTCTATAAATTGTATTCTTATAGATTACCTCAATATTTCCGATGTATTGTGCATTCCAGTCCTTTGGGATGGATGAATTATTGCCTGCTTCTAACTCAGGTTTCTTGCCTGTCAGATTAAAAAGAAACAGCGGTTTGAAATGCAATTTGCATGCTGTCATGATAGTCTCTTGTGTTTAGCTGGAGTTTGGTCTCTGCTTCAAATATGTCCAAAATAAACAACTGTTATTTTATGGCTTTGATGTCGCAATTATCAGCGGCCATGTATTTTTAATCGACATTACAGAAAATATGTGGAAAGTCACTTGTGGTGGCAAAATTACAGGTTGTTCTTTTTCCATTGCAATAAATGAAAGAAAAAGGTCTCATTTCAATTCATTAAACTCACTGGTATTGTTAAACCACTTGTGATCTAATTACTATTTTTTTTAGCACATGTAACGAGGAGGCCGAGTGACAATCCATATGCAGAAGTTTATTTAAAGGGCAATCCAGAATCAGTGTCAGAAAACAGGCAGTTGTCTAAACACAGTTAATCAGTCCAGTTGGCAGCCAAAACAGAGAGAAAATCAGAAGTAGAATCAAACAGGCAAGAAGTGATACACAATATCAACAGGAAATGGTAACAGAATGCTCAGTAAGGCAGTGAGACTGGCAATACTTCACAAAGCCATCCTTTATGGCTTCCAAACGTTCAATACTCCGACAGGCTCCCTCTGTTGGCCTGGCATTACAGCACAATACATATTAGGTATTGTTTATTGCACTTATTACTACTTTTAAAGGAATGATTCAGCCTGAAATAAAAATAGCTTTGAAAAGTCAATAAATAAACTTTCCTCACTCACAGGCTACTCAAGATATAGATGAGTTTGTTTATTCAGAATAGTCAATGGGTGCCATCAGAAAAAGGAACAAAACAGCTGATAAAAATAAAAAAAATAAAACAATAAAACAATGAATAAAAACCTTAACAATAATCCACATACATCCAGTCCATCAATGAACACTGAACATGTGAAGTAAAAATGTAATGTTTGTAAGAAACAAATTCATCAGGGAATTTTAACTTTAAACCATTCCTTCTGATCCAAATGCCAGTCCGTATTGATACTAATGAGGTTATGTAGCATGAAACATTAGCTCATGTAATTCCAAGTGGAATACTGAAGAAGGATCACAAAAATATATTTGCATATATCGACAAAAAAAAAAAAAAAAAAAAAAATATATATATATATATATATATATATATATAAAAAAAAAAAAAAAATATATATATATATATATATATATATATATATATATATATATATATGCACCACAAAGGCAGAGGCCTTTATTTGATATACATTTAGTAATTAAGTATAGAAATGAAATGGATGTTTGCACAGAGCCTCAGCGAAAGGCATAATTGTGTAAAAAGCTTTTTACAACTCCCTGTAAGTGACCTTTGCTTTTAGAGTTAGAAAGCTGCGTACAAATAATCAGAAAATGACAGGAAAGGATTATATGTGAAATGCCATCACTATAATGTCCTCATACAGTAGCTTCCCTCTGAGTGCTAATGGCTTCCTATTGACTTGTTGTCCATGTGGAGTACCTAACCTCTCCAGTGGCCTTGTTGCAGAATTAATGCTTCATCCGAAAAGTCCCACAGCAAAGAAATAACCTGTGAGATTATGTACAAAATGGGAGGAAACTGACACCCTAGCCCTCAATAATAGATGGAGGCATCATCCGATTTAGCTTGCAGAACATACATACAACAAGGAAGCCTTTCTTTTGTGGATATAAGGTGGGGAAATGTGTAAACTGATGGATTATGCACCAGCGGCGATGTGAATTATCTTAGATAAAATAGAGGGGCTGTGTTCTGTGTCCATTATCAAAGACATTTTTCAAAAAAAGTTTTTTATTTTTTTCCGAATGATGAATTCTGTCATTTACTCACCCTCATGTCATCCCAAACCTGTATGATTTTCTTTTGTGAAATGTAAAATAATATAATAAGAGAAATGTATTTATTTATTTATTTTCATACAATGGACGTTCCCAGGTACCAATACTGTTTTGTTACCAACATTCCTCAAAATATAATCTCTAGTGTTTCTCAGAAAGCAATAAAGTCATACATATTTGGAATGACATAAGTAAATGATGACAACATTTTCATGTTGGGGTGAACTATCCCTTTTAGTAATATAAAAGACCCTTTGGTTTTGTCACAAACTGCACAGTATGAGTAGTGCACCATTCTCTATAGTGTTGCAAGTTTCAATAAAATAAAAAAATAAAATAAAAGAACAAAAAAAAAAATACAAAAAAAAAAAAGAGAAAAGTAAGCATGTAATGAAGTGACCAATTTTAGTGGCAGCTTTAGTTATTTGTCCTTTTTTTAAATGTAGGGGGCAGGGTCCTTCAGATTCTAGAAAATTTGATTGAAAACAACAACAACAACATCAAAAATAAATTCTGAAGCTAAAGTGCAGACTGATGTTACCAAAACGCTTGGACTTAGACTGTACATTTTGAATTCATTTTAAATTCATATTTCTTGTAAATATTAAATGTGAAATTGTTTTGGAGCACTATTGCTTATAGATTAAGGTTAATATATAAATATCCACAAAAGTTTAGATTCTATGGGGACTTCTTCTGAGAGGTTTAAAATGAACTAAAAATCTCCAGTTGAAACATCACTTTTAGGCAATTTGTTAACATTTTAGTCCCATTTATTAATTTTCTATTATTTCACAGCATTGTTTGCAACAAAATGTAAAGTACATATACAATGTCAGGTTAATGCAACCGAATGTGTCGGAATGGCTTCTTTTACAGTGTTTTCCCACTGAAATAAAGTACTTGCCCAATTTCAAGCTACATTTAACTGCAAAGACTTAAAACATGGCTGCAGTTTTGTGAAAGACGCTTGAACTTGTTCCATACTGTTCTGTGCTTCCAAGATGCAATTTCTTTCATTCTGATTGGGCCACAGAGAGGTGAAAAAAAATCTGTGTGTCAACAGTTAAAGGCAGGAGAGCGAAACCAGAGGTTAGCTTAATTTAAAAGGCTACAAGCCACAGCTGGAAGGGACTGTATTCACTTTTACCAACAATGTTTTTTTTTTAGAAACCAGTGTATTTCCTTATAATCTGACAAAAGAAGAACATGTTCATTGGTTTAGCAATGTGGACACAATCTGCAGTTACAAGACAGAGGAAACACGCAATGGAATTTTCAAAGCAAATGTATTGTTTTTAAATGGAATTTCAGAGGGGGGGGAAATCTAATTTAGGTGTTGATAAAAGTTAAAATTAAACTGTAATGCTTTACCCTAAAAGTAAATAGAAGAAGAAAAAAAAAAACTAAAGGAGAGTTAACTGAAGATTCATCATGCAGTTTTTTTCAATGTGCAATCTAATTGATTTCCCCCCAAATCCTCCTCCACAAATATAGAACAATGTTTTCTTAATGAGGAGCATACGTTAAATAACAGTCATGCATGGTGCCAGGTCACCCCACGCAGTAGCTCTTCATTTTGTAGTCAAACACCTCCATGCTATGAGCAGTTCAGTGTGTGAATCTGAGGTGTTGTTTGGTCATTGTATGTTTAAATGTGGAAAAATCAAACCTCCTCCACATATCTTACATCACATCTCAATAATAGCATTCATACACACCAACATAGTGTTTGATTTCATGAATACAGTGTTGAATGGCCAATTTATTTTCTAATTTTCACTTATCCTTGAAAAATCATGCTTCTAGTCTAAATCAAGGAGGCCTAACAGTCCTTCTCAACTATTTAATTTTAGTCAAACTTTATGGCAACACATGTATACAAGACCAATGCTATAGTGCATTCTGAGAACACGGTAGATTCAGCGTAGAACTATATATATTTATAAATAATTTAAGCAAATGAAAACTGAGTTGCATAAGCTCCATTCAGTCACCAAATTGGGTGAAGATTCACTTTATTAACCAAATGTAGTGTTTAAAAATGATCATTTTGTAAATCCAATTTTTTGAGTAAAAAAAAAAAAAAAAAAAAGAAAAAACTGGATGATTTTGGCAAAGTTCATCAAAAACGTCTCAGGTTACGAATGTAACCATGGTTCCCTGAGAGGGAACAAGACACTGCGTCCTGTGAAGGGACACTATGGAGAACACCTCATCGTGACCCGTGTCTGAAGCATACTTTGAAAAATGGTAGAGCTGAAGGCTTGGAATCACGAAAGATTCCTTTAAAGGGATACGGCTAAGAACCTAGCACTGTCTATTACCAAGTCTTGCCTGTCACAAAATGGAAATGGAATGGCCCGGGAGCAGAGCAATTGGAGGACGGAACGTACAGATGAAGCCTCGGCCACACCTGTACCATGGCGTCCAGCCCCAATGGAGCTGGATGAGTCAGAGGAAGCCAGAGGGGATAGTGCGATGCTCTCTCGAGCTGCAAAAATGATCCACCCAAATCTGGCCAACCTTTCCAACTCTGCTTCAACACCTTGGTGTGAAGGCGCCATTCCCGAGCCTCAGCAGGATGTCTGCTCTCACAGTGCGTCTCAAAACAGTGTAGTACTGGTGCGCTCTGAAGAAAAAAAAACAAGAATTCAGTCTCCCGCGAGAGGAGTCCGAGCTCCGAACAGCATGTTCATAGGCGACCCTTTCAGAAAAGGGGAGCGCTGCTAACCACCACAAAAAATAGCCCACACAGCCCCCCATGTTGAGGGGCGGTGCTTGAGGTGTATAAAAAATACACACTGGTTGAATGAAGCCCAAGGAACCTCGGGGCTAATCATCTTAAGAAAGGGAACGAAGCGGAACGCGTAACCCTTACCGTACAGAAAGTGTGCAGAGTCTTGCGTGCACACTTACCACTTACGTGGATTTCAGACAGTGCGCAAAGTGTTAACGTGCACACTGACCACCATGTGGTTTTGAGAAAGTACACAGGCTTAGCGTGTGTACTGAAAGGTTACCTGACAACCACAGTATGTGGGAGCTCACCTTCAGAGAGACCTGTGGAGCCTACTATCTGGTAACCACAATATGTGGGAGTTCACCTACAGAGAGGCCTAGAGAGGCCTACTACCTGTTACCAGATAACCACCTCAGTGGAAACTGAAAGTAATATGGAACTCGACTCCAGGGATGCCTGGTGAGGCCTACTACCTGACAACCACAAACCGTGGGAGCTCGTTTTTTTTTTTTTTTTTTTTAAGTGGAAACGCACAGTATGTGGGAGCTAAATCTCCAGGGAGGCCTGGTGAGGCCTACTACCTGACAACCACAGTATGTGGGAGCTCGCCTTCAGAGAGACCTGGTGAAGCCTACTATCTGAAAACCACAATATGCTATTTAGTGGAAACGCACAGTATGTGGGAGCTAAATCTCCAGGGAGGCCTGGTGAGGCCTACTACCTGGCAACCACGGTATGTGGGAGCTCACCATCAGAGAGGCCTGGTGAAGCCTACTACCTGATAACCACAATATGTGGGAGTCCACACAGTCCCTCATGTTGAGAGAAGCGATGCTTGAGGTGTATAACAAATACACACTGGTTGAATGAAGCCCATGGACCCAAGGGCTAATCATTTTCAGAAAGGGAACGAAGCGGAGTGCGTAACCCCTATCGTACAGGATTTTAGAAAGTGTGCAGAGTCTTGCCTGCACACTTACGTGGATTTGAGACAGTGCGCAAAGTGTTCACGTGCACACTGACCACCATGTGGTTTTGAGAAAGTACACAAGCTTAGAGTGTGAACAGAAAGGTTCCCAAGCATCGCAGAGGCGCTGGATCGCACGGGAGAGGCGAGCTCCAACCCTCAAGCGAGGGGAGCATCACCTGAGGCAGTACGTACAGTTTGTTAGTAGACATATAACCACCAGCAACATAACACCCATAAGCAGGTAAAGCAAGGGTTATGTTCTCACCCACCCTCATGTACTGGAGTCCCACTTGCGGGGCGCCCCCTTCTGGTCCAGACCGTCAGTAAGGCGGTTACTATGAACATAGAACCAACCAAAACATCATAGGTCCAGGAAAGGAGACTGTTATGTGAGAAACTTTCCACCTAACCTCGATCAGGTGGAGAGCTGGTGGCTACAGGGGAATTAGGCAGGGGAGGATAAAAACAGAAGTTAAAACAGAGGTAAAAAACATCCGGAGCTACTAGGTATTGCTCTGATCCGGGCGAGGACGCTGCCTCATCTGAATCATTGTCTAGCAATTTCTTAAAAATGACCAAAACACATGAGGGTTAATTTGAGCCATAAGAAACCCCATGAAAACTGTTCTGTCAAGGTCAGGATTCAAGAAAATCATTTTACACCACTTTAGCAGTAGTTTACACTGATATTTTTTTTTGTTTTGTGACAGCTATGCCAAGTTATTATACAGAATATGTATAAGAAGTATGTATCCACTCCAGCTTGCAGCATTTATAAACTGCAAAATGTCTACCTTCACATGCTCCAGACAGTGGCAGTCTGGATTGTGATGATGCATGAGATATCTGGAGTGTCTCATTAATATCCCTCTCCAGAGGCAGAGGATCAACACAGATGGGACATTTAGATATTCACAATCGATACAACAATCAGTTTTCAGAGCAAGAACAGCTAAATCCAGTATTGGTGCTGTATGGAAGAGTGCTGCAGTATGGATTCAATCATATTAAGGCTGTTGAGGGCTCCTTAGCCTCATCGCCTGCCGTATTGATCCTGGACTCACCCCAAGTCATGCTGGATGTGATGGACAGTGGGCTATCTGTATGATCTAAATATGGCTATAACAATAACAGAGATAAACATGTATTCAGACTGATATTATGATTTTAGACAGTTCACTCTGAAACTGAATAACGTCATACTTTTAGAATGTGGTACAGTTTGAGAGTGACACATTTACACAAAAGGCTTTTGATAGTTTCAAAGATATCAGCAAGGTTAACTGACTGGCAAATGAGTGATAGAAAATGCTCGGGTTACTGACATAACCTCAGTTCCCCTTCAAGAACTCGAGCTGCGTCAAAACACTATGGGAACGCCCTCAAGCATGGCCATGTTCTAAATCACGTGGGTAATCAGTCCAATGGATGTGCGAGACTTGACGGGCAGGGTCACGTAGCGACCAGGATGCTTAAAAGCATGTGTGGTGGATACAGCGGCAGCTTTCTGCCATTCAGCAAGCTCTCTGTGTGTGTCAGTCTTATTTATTGTTGTCTGTCCCAGTTGCACAAACATATTGGGTCTCATTCATGAAACATTTGTAAATATACGAGTAAATATCTGAGTGATTTGCGCGTAAAGAGAACTTCCCGAAAACTCTTCTCCTGATTCACAAAAACTTCGTAAACGTCAGATGTGATAGTGAAATGTGTGTGTGTGTTAATGAATTCCAATCAGTCGTAAATGGGACGCGCCTGCACGCTCACTCTCAATTACCATAAATCCCGCCTATTAAATCCGACTGACAACTATTTATGAGCATCATATTATGACACTAAACGAAGGATTTCAACATGTCTTCTCAAAAGCGACTGAAAAAGAAACATTTCTCAGCTGCAGAAATTGAAGTTTTATTATCAGAAGTTCATTCAAAATGCCAAATTTTATTTTCAAGCGTACTAGTGGCGTATCAGGTCCTAAAAAAGAAGTTTGGCAGCATATTACAGATCCTATTACTGGCTCTCATAATAAAAGTTAAAAGAAAAACCGTATGTAATTAATATATATAATATTTTTTTCAAAATGCTGTGTAAATATGTACCCGATTAAGGTGAATTAAAATGCAGCCGTATTAATGAGCAAAACGCTCAGACGTTAAACGCACTATATACGCGTGGCTGGGAGCAGGTGTAGATTTCTTTCGTACCAACTAACATTTGGAAAATACGAACGTTTTAATGAATCCGAAAATTTACGCCAAAACCGCTTTACACGCGATTTGCACAAAAATTTGTTCTGCTCGTGTTTCGTGAATGAGACCAATTATGTCTGATGCTTCGCAGAAGACAAATCTTAAGCAAGAGCAAGCAGCATTTTAGACTGTGTGGAACAGTCTGCCTGCGTCACAGTTTATGCGTTGTTTTTGTGGGAGCGGAGCTTGCACAATCAGCTCTCGAGGGGACTGATAGTGCTTCTGCCTGCTGCAAACACTCTGCTCCCACCGGGCACGCTTCGATGAGTTCCAGTACAATGATGGTTCCAGTACTGCTGCGGTTGAAGCATGTCAGCGATTGAGGTCATAGTGATGGCACATGGATCTAATGGACGGGTAGGAGACAGGCTAGCCCTTTCTCTGTCTGCACTCCCTAGAACTAGTACTCTCTCTGGTCACTCACTGTCAAGCAGTTTCAAAAATTGCTGGGTGTGATGGCAGCTACTGTACATCAAATGTGATACCTTTTTGGCCTGCTGTAAATGAGACCCCTAAAGTGGTGGCTCAAGACCAAGGGGATTCTCTCCGAGGGGAAACCAGCTTCACATGTTTAAGGTCATGTGGCGATGCCTTCGTGCCTTGGACATGTGGAGGAAACCTTGGTTTAAACTAAACAAGTAATCCCGAAAACAAATATTCTGTTATAAAGTAATCCATATGAAAACAACGCAATGTCTATTTTTCACGTCTCCTTTCATTATCTCTAATGCAACCACATTAGACATATATATATACATACACATATATATATATATATATATATATATATATATATATATATATATATATATATATATATATACACCTGTACTAGTTAAACATTGTAAACATTTTACTAGTTAGACTTTTTCCAAACTATAATTCCTGACTGGTAAACCGTGATATCGGGGTGTTTACACTTTGTGGTGAATTATGTGTGTTCCGCGTCTGCACTGATTAGTTGTGGGCGTCTCCGTTAATTGTATCAGCAACAGCTGCCACTCATTACTCGTCCACTATATAATGGCTTGTCTCACGTCTTGTGTTTGTGAGATCGTTGTTTTATGTTGATGTGTTACCCTTCATCTGGCTATCAGTGTTGTTTTGCGTTTGGATGTCTGTGTTTCCCCAGAACCTCATCCACTCTTCGCACGTACACTCAGCCACGGACACTAACCTTCGGCTCTATTCCCCGCAGTTCCTGTGCCACTCTCTCCTGCTGCCTCACGCCGTCTTCATCTGGATTACTCACCTTCTCTCCACCATCATCTAGATTTCTCACCGCTTCACCATCCCCTCTGTGTATCGCTGTCTCATCGTCATTGTTTGTTTATGTACCACCGCTATATCTTATCATTAAAACTGTAAACTTGCTATTGCTTCCACACAGCAAAATCTACAGTGTTGAAATCCCAGTGTTAAGGAATTTCAGAGTAAAGAGCAGACATCCCAACCTGCAAAAAGTCATTTCAGGGAGGTATCCCGAAGACACCCCCCCCCCCCCCCCAAAAAAAAAAAACAGGAAAGGAAATACATCTCAGCTGTAGCCACCTTCTCAGTGAGACTTTGCTTATCTGAATGGGAGAACTTCCCTGCGCTTAGCCTCCCTAACATGTTGTGGTCCCTAAAATATATAGCATAAAATATTATTTCTATAAGCTATAGGCCTATGTAATTATTCGTTAATTATGTTTAAATATGTAGATTACTTTTACCATTTATATAATCTGCTTATACAATTTATGTAAACTGCTTTTATTTATTTTCCATTGCAACTTTAAACAGGTCTAAAGAGTTTGTTGTTTTCATGTAGCCTTGGCAACTAACCTGAATATAATGCAGATTAAATGAAACTTGTCAACTCACCTCTACATGCCTTTTGCAATCATTTAACCTGCCATGGGCAATGCTTGAGCAAGACTCATTATGTTTTACATCTATAAGACAGGGGTACACTTTCGTGTAGTCTGCCGTAAAATGTGTCTTATACTTTTTCTTTGTGGCACTTTCCCTCTGCCATGGTGCTCCTGTTTCTAGATAGACATATAGGGAGATAGGGAGAAGAGATAAAAGCCCGCCCACACTGACAATTGATTGGTTGATTTGCAGAAACAGGCCAATCAGGATGCTCTCTGTCTGACATGCGCTTCTTACACACGCACATTAGCACAGACACGCAAGGTCTCTCGCTCCCTCTCCCTCTCTGCCGTGCGCGCACTACACGGTTTGAAACACAGTATCTGTTTCGCATGCGCGCTTTTGCTCGCTCGGTCTAGTCTAGATTCCGGGAGATTTTAACTAATTTGCGGGTCTCAGGGAGCCGCATTCAATATGACTCTTATGGTGTAAAAACAAAGCGTAACCACTGATCTATATATATAACTGGATCGCTCATCGCGTTCTAAACTGCCAACAGGCAGTGAAGCCACCGGAAGTGTTCGATCCGCCATCTTACTAATCCCTACCAGCAGAGAGCACCATTGAGTTACATTCAAACCGCTGTCTTAAAATAACTCGATTTGAAGCTGATCAGTCAAACGGGACTCATTTTTATGTTATGTGTATGTAAATGCATCTTTAATTCAGATGTTATCTGCAGTGTTCATGGTCTTTTGGGACAGGATAAGCGATATATTTACATTGTGTAGGTGGGTGTGTCTGCTGCGCACTGACGACACAGGTAACTGATAAAACACAAAAATGGCTTATTTCTTTATGAACAAAATTATTCAGGAATTATTAAACGAACATATTAGTATCAGAAATGGATTTTAATATATTACAATGAATTACACAATTATGTTGTTAATATTTCTCTATAATGAAATAAATAAAAAAATTACTATCTGGGAAATAAAGCTTTGTTTTATTTCTTAAATCCGTCAGTTATTTCTCTGAATAAATTCAGATTTCAGAACGAACACTTTGGAGTATGTTATATGTGTTGAGGTCGTGTCCGTCTGATGTTTATCGTGATCATTATGCTCACTAATGTAATGAACGTAGCTTTTTAATAAGTAGGGGAAATTCCCGACATTTAAAAAATAACCGTTTACATGCCTAGGGTGTTCGCATTGTAATAATGTACAGTGATACTTCATATTTATAAACACTGACTTGTTAGGTAATGTTTTCTCATTAAAATCATACAAATTCCTATTAAATCAATGGAACTTTTTTGCACACTAGGGATTACCAATATGGCGACGCGGCGGCTTCACTTTAATGACGTCATGAGCAATCCAGTTCTATATTATAGATCAGTGAGCGTAACTCTTATTAACACCGTTGAGTGTTATTAGACACATCCGGGACATTTTCTCGTGTTCAAGCTTGACCTGTCTGAAATATTTTTCAAAGACGCCATTTTCTTTGCTCGCAATGCGAAGTGCATAAGGATGTAAAACAGCGAAATAAAGTGTTTAGTCTTACTTACAAATATGTTTTGTAATATCATATCGTTTTATAACGATATTTATGTACTGTATGCGCCTAAATGTTTCTCAGAGACATTTCCTTTCACTCGCGAAACGGAACATACGAGGACTTTTTTTCAAAACGGGAAAATCCGAAAGTAAGTGTTTTTATCTCTTTAGCCTAACTTTAAACCGTTCCTCACAGATTTGAATTGCTCTGCAGTGCGCAGATGCGGAGGTCACTGGGAAACACCAGAAGTAAGTTAACCGTTTTAAACGTTAACGTTACCTAATTTAAAATGTGTTTTATAACATCATGTTATTTATAGTGATATCTAACGTATCTGCTGTAACGTTACACTCTTAAACTATTTCTCAGAGATATTTTCTTTCACTCGCTATGCTCTGGAGCAGATGGGGAAATTGGTCTTAACAAGGAAAACACCAAAAGTAAGTGTTTTATTTATTTTACGATATGTGTTTTATAAAATAATATCACTTTATGACGATAGTTATATGCTGTGCGTGCAAAAACGATCCGACACATTTTCACAGATGAAATCTGAAACTGAAGGGAAACGCCAGAAGTGTTTTTAACATTACCTCATTTATAATGCAGTATGTAACACGTCATAATGGTAAATCAAACCACTGCAAAACTGCTCAAATATAAATGGCAATATAAGTAAATTGTTCTTGTGTGTCTCATGACCAATTTTTGTGATTTCATTAAGCATGAATTGAGTTTTCATGTTGTAGATTTCCATTGGATTTGAGTGCAGTTTTCCTTGAATTAATTTGAAAATAACACTTTTCAGTAAACTCAAACTCTTCATCATTCAAAGTAATTTTGTTCCCCCACGAATCTTGGAGTATGGCACATGAGATACAGTTAACTACTTTAGACATTTTATTATGATATTATCTTTAAGCATTATATTATGTTTTGTATTGAGAATGAGGAGATGCGTCACGGTAGCTTGCTGTCACGTGACGAATTGAGCCCGCCCACCATTTTGGGAGGATACGCTATCGGTTGCCAGGGGCAACAGTGTAAGAGCGATACAGAGACAGATACAAATTGTAACGGATACAAATTACGAGAAATTATATAAATAAATACATATATATATATAATATAGAAATTAAGAAGAAATGGAGAAGAATGCGGCAAAAGAAAAGGGTCCTTACAGGGAGAAACTTACTACCAATGCCAAACAGAGGTATTTAGAGAAACTGGCTAATATTAAAAACGTAGACCCATACAAGCTGCCTACAGCTGAATGGAACAAAGACCTAGACTCTTTACCACCTTGCACTTACATGGAAATAGTTAATTACTTGGTTTTTGGCTGGGTGGTCATCTACAAGCCCCAAAACTGTGAAAACACCGTTGTACTGGCAAAGGTAAGTTGCTTCACCTTTTGTCAAGTCAAGTCACTTTTTAATTATATAGTGCTTTTTACAATCCAGATTGTATCAAAGCAGATTAATATAATAATAATAATAATAACAGTAAAATAACAAAGTTTGTTTCTGCTGTAACTGCTCTGGATCAAACAGTGATGGCATTCAGTTCAAATGAAATGCTTTTTCCATGTAGGGAAACGAAAAAACTGTAACAAATGGTTCCTACAGTACACAGCAGTGTTTTCCAGGCATTCTAGAATAGTGCGACAACCTCTTCTACTACCAATGTAAACAATGAACTGTGCTGGCGGGTATACTCCCAAAATGGCGGAAAGGGGAGGAGACGCGGTCTCTGGGGGCGGGCCGTTGTGTCGTGACGACATCTCCTCATTCACAATTTAGCAAAAGGCAGTTGTATGGGTTTGATATTACAATTTTAAGGAAACCTTTTATATATATATATATATATATATATATATATATATATATATATATATATATATATATTGTTACAGATGGTTCATGCTGGCTTAACAGAAATATCTAAAGGAAATGATGTGCTTGAAGAGTATGAAGCCACCAATACATGAGTAAGTGTAACCAGGTTGAAATTATATCTTTACTTTTACGGTTGAAATGTCACCAAATCCTGATGAATATTGTTTTCTAAATGTTTAAGGTGTGTTCTATTGCCAATATGTATGTCTGGATGTTGTATTCAGATCATAGTGTTAATACCTGTACTTTCACTTTAAGAGTGTCGCAGGCTTTGTGGCGTCATTCATGCGCTTCTTTCAGTTTGCGCCAGACTAGCTGAGAGGAGGTAATGTGTTATTTTGCTCTTCAGTTTTAAACATTTATTTCGGTTTTGTATGATGCAAACCTTGTTTTATGCATGTATAAATGCAAGTTTTGAAGTTGTGAACATGCAGTTAATGTGTCAACTGAACGTAAACCTTGTAAACAGACATTTTGCAAGCTTTAAAGTAGACATGTTTCCACGTGCTAGTCTACAGGATTTTCTGTATGTTTATCTGCTAACAGGAGCTTGAGACCTGTATATTGTGTGGAGGAGACTGCATGTGACAGAGCCTTATATTTTTGTTGTTTATTTGTACAGGTATGTGTATAATGTTCATTATAATTCATCTGGCATAGTGTTTACATTGGTTGTATTAAGCATGCAAAAGAAATTCATGTTGTCAACTACATTGAGCATTTTATAATTTATTCAGTTCATTTTCACATTTTTTATTTAAAAGTATTTTTGCTGATAATACTAAGTTTTATCAGTATATGTATATGCAGTTTGCGCCAGACTAGCTGAGAGGAGGAGCTTGAGACCTGTATATTGTGTGGAGGAGACTGCATGTGACAGAGCCTTATATTTTTGTTGTTTATTTGTACAGTCTGCACCAGGCTCGCTGAGAGGAAACAAATTTGCTGTTTCGCCTTTATTAAAAGAGAAATCAGCAGTTGGTCGTGGTCTGCGTCTTTCCTTCATTCAACACAAGAACACAACGCAGTACATACAAGAGTTAACGGACGTGCATCCAACCTACATAAACTGTTAAAGACAAAGCACGCCCGTTACAATGGTGCCGTGACCTTTCAAGGATTGGTCTGAAGATCGACGTCAGCTCGTTCGCCGTGGGAAGCTGCATTCAATCGCCTTTTACTGTGGTCAGGTATTTCCTTGGACTGCAACCTGATATTTATTTATTGTTGTCTTCAATATAACAGCATTTAAGAGAGTGCTTTAAGGATGTGCAATTGATTGCTGATTGATGTGATTATCTCTATATTTTTTTTTGTTTGTGCTCTTCCAGTTTAGTCATTTAGATTTTATTTTATTGGCTATATTTTTTTTTTACTCTCATATTTCTTTTCTGTGTATGGAGTGACTGAAATATGGCAGAGGGTTACACATATTTTGCAGAGGGTGAAACTGACAATGCTGAGCGTGACTCTATCGAGGACCAGTTTGGTGTGGGGAGGGGTTTGTTCTTTCGACCCTTAGAGTCCAGAACACCAGGGCCTAGTGTCACAGCATTACACACCCCACAGCTTACCTCTACACGTTATATAGATCGTGCCATGACAAGCCAAGTCGAGCAGAATCCAGATTTAAGCTCACTCATTACACAGTTAGCTGAGAAGCTAGGTGAATCCATTACAGCTAAGCTACAATCTGACAGGTGCACACACAACACCAGTACTCCTGTACAGCCCTCAGAGATGACATTGCCTAACGTCAAGGTTGTCATGCAGTCAGACGTAAGAGAGCCTCCTATATTCAGGGGTGATAGCTCAGACAAATTCACAGTTCATGAGTGGGAAAATCTTATGACTCTGTATTTAAAGAAACGAGCTATTCCAGTGATTGAGCATTCACAAGAAGTTCTGGCAAAGCTAATGGGCAAAGCAGGGGATGTGGTGAGGATAAAGCTGCGTAACGACACATCTATTAACCATACTGCGAATCCCGATGTGATTTTTGACATTCTGAAACAACACTTCAGCGAACTGACTTACTCAAACATGCCTTTAGCAGATTTCTACAATACACTGCCCATGTCAGGTGAAGATGCTATGGAATACTGGATACGGCTAAACAAAACAGTTGATGTAGCAGATGAATATCTGAAAAGGCAAGGCCGTGGCATTGATGACCCGGGCCATGAAGTCAGTATGATGTTCATCAAATACTGCCCAGACCAGTCTCTTGCAAGTGTTTTCAAGTTCAAGTCTGCTGAGAAATGGTCGGCACGTGAGATCCAAGAGAGGCTTGATGAGCACATGCAGGGACAGAAAACTCAAGCTGCAACTGTTAGGCCACTTAAGGTGAGCACAGTAGAGCACAAAGTCCTTTCCCAGTGTCATGTGCCTATGGCTGATAATACACCAGCCTCAAACACCACTGTACCGTCTGTGCCATCTCCGGTGCCCATGACTACTGCGAGTGTTGACAATGTCTGCATGAGGAGTTTGGTGAACTTGTTAGACCGACTGGTTACACAGCATACACAAGTGCCAGCTAACCCCAGAGCTCAAGCCGCAGTCCCTCACTCTTTTCAAAAGGTGTGCAGGGTATGTAGGGCTTCTGATCATTCCACATTGTCTCACTGCAGGCGAGAGAACAGGTGTTTAAAGTGCTTATCGCCTGGTCACTGGAAGAGGGACTGTCCTGATCAGACCAACCAGCGCCGCTCTCAATCTGCCAACAGTGCTGGTGGACAGGATCAACAGTTAAACTAGAAAACCCACACCCTGGGAGGGGCGGTGTGGGTATTGTAAATGAATCCCTCTATGATACACACGACCCAGCTCGCTTATATGAGGACTGCTGTGCCAAAGCACCTGAGGGGACCCGAATAGTCATTCAAGCCACACAGAAGATCGAAGCATTCAGTGAGTTGTTTTATGCTACTGTCCTTGTCAATCACAGTGTGCAGCTTAAAGGCATGTTGGACTCCGGCTCTATGGCATGTAGCATCAGCGAACATGCGGTAGAGAAACTCAGCTCTGCTGGTGTTTTGCCCGAGAAGCAGCACCCTGAAGAAAATATTGTTTTGATTGGCTGTGGTGGTCTGCAGACTCGACCTGAGGGTTTTTATAACTTGGAGATGCAACTTTACGGCGCTCGCTGTGTTGTACCTACGTTGGTTGTGCCTGGCCAGCGTGACGATCTTATATTGGGCTCGAATGTCATCAAACATGTGATTCGTGTTCTGAAGGGTGATAATGATTATTGGAACATGGCTTCCAGACCGGAGTATCAGTCTGATCCCAATGTTGAACAGTTCTTGTCGATGTTCACAAATGTCGAGCGCTGGAGAGGGAGTGAGGTTCCTGACAAAATAGGCACTGTCAAGCTCACCCAATCAGTGATACTTCTACCCAGGCATGAACACTTGGTTTGGGGTAGACTCCCTGCTAGCGTGCCGATGTCACCTGGAAGCACTGTTGTCGTAGAACCAACCAACTCCAAAGCCATGCCACGAGGTGTTCTAGTGGGCCGTCTTGTTACGCCTCTCTGGGGTGATAGATGGGTGCCAATGACAGTTGTTAACCCATCTGACAAAGCTGTCACACTGAAGAGAAATAGCAAATTGGCTGATGTGTTTCCATGCTTGGCAATCGAGGATCTAGCTGCTTCTCAGGGTCTACATGTGGCTTCAGAAATAAAAGAACCAAATGCACACAACAAACAACCTGACATTGAGATACAGCAATCTCATACGGAGAAACAAGTACATGACATACTGCAACAGAATCTTGACACATTGCCCAGTGCCTATTCAGCTGGTCAGCTGGCTAAAAGCCTGTCAGAGTTGGGCTTGAGTGATGTTGACATAGACACATGTCAGGTTAGTAAAGACTGTAAGTCTAAGCTCACACAGTTATTAATTGAATACCAAGACATCTTCTCCAAGCACTCATTGGACTGTGGTGAGGTCAAGGGATACACACACCGCATCCATCTCACCGACGATCGCCCTTTTCGCTTGCCGTACAGGAGAGTCCCTCCTGCCCACTATCAGAAGTTGAGGCAGGTTCTCACTGATATGGAGGAAAAGGGCATTATCAGGAAATCGTCAAGCGAGTATGCTTCGCCGCTGGTGATGGTGTGGAAGAAAGACGGTGGGTTGCGGATTTGCACTGATTTCAGGTGGCTGAATGCCCGGACCTTAAAGGACGCCCATCCCTTGCCGCACCAGTCTGACTGCCTGGCTGCTCTTGGTGGCAATTGCCTCTTTAGCACGATGGACCTCACTTCTGGCTTCTTCAACATCCCAATGCATGAAGACGACAAGAAGTACACAGCTTTCACAACCCCTCTTGGACTGCATGAATATAATCGCATGCCACAGGGACTGTGTAACAGTCCAGCGTCCTTCATGAGGATGATGATTGGGATTTTTGGGGACATGAACTTTACAAAACTCCTGTGTTATCTTGATGATCTTCTCGTCTTTGCATCGTCAGAGGATGAGGCCCTGTCCAGACTCCGCACAGTGTTCCAGAGGTTGAGGGAGAATAACTTGAAACTGGCTCCGAAGAAGTGCTATCTGCTTCGAGAACAAGTTGGATTCCTTGGACATGTCATTAATGGCGAGGGTGTGGCCGTTGATCCTGCCAAAGTGGAGGTCATAACCAAGATGACAGTACGAGACCTCATGGAGGACGATGAGTGCACGCCTTCTGTCCGGAAAATAAAATCTTTCCTTGGCATGGTATTTTACTACCAGCATTTCATCCCAAACTGTTCCTCCATTGCGAAGCCCTTGTTCGCACTTACAGCTGGACAGAAGAGGCGGGGACGGTCAGCTAGAGATAAGAAGCCCCTGGATGCCTATCGCAAGCTTACTCCTGCAGACTGGTCAGCGGAATGTGGAATGGCTTTTGACCGGTTGAAGACTATGCTGTTGGGATGTGTTGTGCTGGCTCATCCAGACTTTGACGAGCCATTTATTCTGTCAGTCGATGCTTCGATGAATGGACTTGGAGCAGTGCTCTCACAAGTGCCACGAGGAGAGTCCAAGGCCAGACCGGTTGCTTTTGCAAGCAAGACCCTTAGTGCGTCACAACAGAAGTATCCAGCTCATCGACTGGAGTTCATGGCTTTGAAGTGGAGTGTCTGTGAAAAGTTTAGCCACTGGCTAAAAGGCCGTAGCTTCACAGTTTGGACGGATAATAATCCACTAACCTACCTTCTAACAAAGCCAAAGCTTGACGCATGTGAAATCCGCTGGGTCTCTAAGCTTGCGTCTTACTCCTTTGATCTTAAACACCTGCCTGGGAAAAGAAATGTGGTGGCTGATGCCTTGAGTCGCGACCTCTTCGCGAAGCCCATTTGTCAGAGGCTGCTGAAGGAACCATATCCCACCCTGATTCAGGAAGCTAATGGGATAGAGGAGGATTCTGTGCAGGATGCTTTCAGGGTCAGCTGCCAGTCTCAAAGCTACAGATCTGGGGACCATCAAATGTTCAAGGTGGCGTGTGATTCTGCCGAGATCAGAGCTCTTTGTCAGGCCCACTGTGACTGGATTGATGCAGCGGAATCCAGGGCACTCTATCTGACCCAAAACGTCCAACAGCTATCGAGTGGTCAGGATGTTACACCCATGTTCTCCGCTCAGGAGCTGCAGCTGAGTCAAGAGCAAGACCCCAGCATTTCCAAGGTGTTACCTTTTGTTGCAGCCAGGAAGCGACCATCTAGGCGGGAAAGGCATGGTGCTGATTCAAAAGTCCTAAGATTGTTCAAGCAATGGGACAAGTTGGAAGTCCATGATGGGATGTTGTATCGAGTGACGAGAGATCCCGTGTCCAAACAGAGAAGATCTCAATATGTGTTGCCTCTGAGTCTAAAGGAAAAGACATTGTTGGGCATACACGATCTGGCTGGTCATCAAGGTCAGGACCGTACTCTCTCGCTGGCAAGGCAGCGATTTTACTGGCCTGATATGGAGAGGGATGTGAGGGCACATGTCAGATGCTGTCTGAGGTGTGTGTTAGGGAAGTCGCCAGAACCTGCTGCTCGTGCGCCCCTAGAAAGCATCAAGAGCTCTGCCCCGATGGAGTTAGTTTGCATGGATTTTTGGTCGGCGGAGGACAGTAAGCAGCGTTCTGTGGATGTCCTAGTGGTCACCGACCATTTCACCAAACTCGCCCATGCATTCCCTTGTGCCAATCAGACAGCAAAGCAAGTCGCCAAGAAGCTCTGGGACAATGTGTTCTGTGTTTACGGTTTCCCTGAGAGAATACATTCCGATCAGGGCACCAATTTCGAGAGCAACTTGATTGCAGAGCTTCTTCGTTTGGCCGGTGTAGCAAAATCCCATACGACAGCCTACCACCCCATGGGAAATGGGGGAACAGAGCGTTTTAATCGCACTTTGGGTAACATGCTCCGTACCCTTCCCCTTAAGGAAAAACAACAGTGGCCACAACAAATTCAAACCATCACGTTTGCCTATAACGCCACCGTTCATGAGACTACTGGTTACGCCCCCTTCTTCTTGATGTTTGGCCGTGTGCCTAGATTGCCAGTGGATATCATGTTTAAGCAGGTTTTGAATGACCCAGGGGTTGTTGACTATGACTCATATGCCAAGTCCCTGCTTTCTTGCCTCAAAATTGCTATGGAAATCGCCCAGAAACATTCATCTACTGAGCAACAGCACCAGGCTCGGCAGTACAACAAACGTGTCAAGGGTACCTACCTCTCTGTGGGAGATCGTGTTTTAGTAGCAAATAAAGGAGAACGAGGGAAGAGGAAGTTGGCCGACAAATGGGAGGATGGAGTGTACACAGTTATTGGTGCAAATCCCAATATCCATGTCTATAAAATACAGGATGCAGAGGGACGCACGAGAGTTGTGCACAGGAATCTTTTGTTGGAGGTCAACTTCTTGCCGCTCTCTGGGATGGATGAGAGCCAGGATACCGATGGAAATGATCAGTCTTTGGTCAGCGAGGAGTCTGTTCAGGAAGACTGTGACTGTGATGATGATAGAGCCTCAGTGTCTGAGTTATTGACTCAAGATGACAGTGCACAGAACCTGTCAAATTCCAGAACTGGTGAGAGTCTTGCAGTTTCGTCTCCTGAAGTCTCACTTGAATCTGAGTCAGCTGATTCAGAAGAGCTGGACCAGTCTAGTTCAGTGCAAAGTCATGTTGGTGCCATTACTGATAACCCACCCATTTCACCTGCACCACAATCAGATATTTCACACTCACCACATGCTGATGCATTGGTTCACACTGACCCGCACACACAGACAGCAGCTGATGGTCTTGTTAGAACACGTGCAGGGAGAGTAGTGAAATCAGTGAACAGACTAATAGAATCCATGGTTCAGAAACCATTTCTGAGGGGTTCAAATATTTTGTTTGGGAGCCATAGCTAATCTCTCTTTGTTTTGCAGAGATGACTCTTGATATATATATATTTTTTTTTTTTTTTTTTTTTTTTTTTGGACTGTGTTATGAGCATTGATACTTGCAAATGTCTGTGGGACAATTTTTTTGGGGGGGCCAAGTGTTGTGTGGCGTATCAGGCGTCGCATTGAGCTAAGGGGATTGAGAGACCTGATCAACCTTTTTTTCCCTGAACCTTGTATGTGAGGTGACTTCTAAGTTGACTGTGGACTAGGTCTATTTATTTTCATTTGGGCCAGATTGTGTCAGTAGCAGACGTATTATGTGTTCTTTACAGTCCCGAGACCCCACTTTTCAGGATGTTGGTGAATTTCAGGAGGGGTGAATGTAACCAGGTTGAAATTATATCTTTACTTTTACGGTTGAAATGTCACCAAATCCTGATGAATATTGTTTTCTAAATGTTTAAGGTGTGTTCTATTGCCAATATGTATGTCTGGATGTTGTATTCAGATCATAGTGTTAATACCTGTACTTTCACTTTAAGAGTGTCGCAGGCTTTGTGGCGTCATTCATGCGCTTCTTTCAGTTTGCGCCAGACTAGCTGAGAGGAGGTAATGTGTTATTTTGCTCTTCAGTTTTAAACATTTATTTCGGTTTTGTATGATGCAAACCTTGTTTTATGCATGTATAAATGCAAGTTTTGAAGTTGTGAACATGCAGTTAATGTGTCAACTGAACGTAAACCTTGTAAACAGACATTTTGCAAGCTTTAAAGTAGACATGTTTCCACGTGCTAGTCTACAGGATTTTCTGTATGTTTATCTGCTAACAGGAGCTTGAGACCTGTATATTGTGTGGAGGAGACTGCATGTGACAGAGCCTTATATTTTTGTTGTTTATTTGTACAGGTATGTGTATAATGTTCATTATAATTCATCTGGCATAGTGTTTACATTGGTTGTATTAAGCATGCAAAAGAAATTCATGTTGTCAACTACATTGAGCATTTTATAATTTATTCAGTTCATTTTCACATTTTTTATTTAAAAGTATTTTTGCTGATAATACTAAGTTTTATCAGTATATGTATATGCAGTTTGCGCCAGACTAGCTGAGAGGAGGAGCTTGAGACCTGTATATTGTGTGGAGGAGACTGCATGTGACAGAGCCTTATATTTTTGTTGTTTATTTGTACAGTCTGCACCAGGCTCGCTGAGAGGAAACAAATTTGCTGTTTCGCCTTTATTAAAAGAGAAATCAGCAGTTGGTCGTGGTCTGCGTCTTTCCTTCATTCAACACAAGAACACAACGCAGTACATACAAGAGTTAACGGACGTGCATCCAACCTACATAAACTGTTAAAGACAAAGCACGCCCGTTACATAAGTCACAATTGCATATTTTAAGATTGTCATGTTTGTCATGTTAAATTTTTCTAGAATAATGATAATAATAAAGAGTCTGATTTCTTTCTTAAAAAATTTGACTAGGCTTTATATATATATACACACACACACGTTTGGACCGTCATTTATTTATGTGCTGTACCATTTGTGTGCATTCATTTTAATAGGAGTCATCCAACCTCAACCCTGGGAGATCAGTAGGCACTTGGAATTGTGACTTTGTCTCTGTCCATAGAAGACCCATTTTCTAGTAAGACTGACTTTCTTTTTACAAAATACATTTACAGTGAATTAAAATTATTTTCCTTAAAGGGATAGTTCACCCAAAAATACAACCTCTTAAGCACAAATGCTATTTTGGGGATTTCCGTTTTTCCATTTTCCTACCTAATTTTGAATGCTTCCCTATACACATGCAAAAGTGTAAGCTCACAAAGTTTGGTATCATTTTAAAGGAAACCCTTTGAAATTACATAAAACACTGTTGAAATTGATAAAAATGACAATATATGCTGTCTGTGTTATAATAAATAGGGAAAAAAAACAAGGCGCTTTTTTATTTTATTTGTGTAAACTGAAGTTTGAAATAGTATAGCTCAGGCAATGAAGGGCCTAGCAACTTCAGACCAATTCCATGTTTTTCTAGCACATGTTAGCTTATGGAGGAAAAAGGAAATTTCTTTCTATCCTAATCTATGCAAAAGTTATTCTATTCCAACTGAAGGAAGGAATAATACCATTTTTGTATAAAATTTTAGTCTAAATAAGTATGAAGTCATCTTTTGCACACTTGCAGTATGGAATAATGTGATATCTGTATATTATTTTACAGAAAACACTCAGAAGTTACATAAAAAGCTGCTGTTTGTGACATAAAATAGTATTATTTATGTTGTTTCACATATGATGAACCATCTCAATACAATGTGCTTTTTTTTGTGTGTGTGTTTTCTGAACAGTCTTTGAAAGAGAATAAGCCAAATTGCACAATAGCAACATGCATAAAATTATAAAAAATATCTGGTCTATCACAATCTAAAATAGAATCCACAATCTCCAGCTTCATATAATTTCATTTATGTCTATTCTGCATCGTGTAAAGATTGGGAGACCTCGCTTGTCTCAAGCATATATAATATTTAATATTTTATCATCATATCTGTTTGTTTTGATTCAAAATCAGCGCTAAATCCCCTCCCCGAAGCTTGTACGCGAACTTCGGAGCGTCAACAAACAAATTTATGTTCATCCACCCAGTGCTGTACTGTTTACTGTACCTTCAATGAGATGCGGTCAAATACTGTACAATAATGAAAATAAACAGATTAGCTTATTGCTAGCGGAGCTTCCAGGCTTCAAAATAAAGAATCAAATGTATAAAAGCAAGTAGCACGCGTATACGCTTACCAGATGCGCGTCCTGACCTCTCCACGGCGACGGTGGTCATCCATAACTTGTATTATGAATATTATGCATTGTTAATCCGGAGATTCGTCCGCTTGTAGTATTCCCTCGCATGCTCTTTGTTTAGAAGCAGCCAAAAACACAATTTCCCATCGGCCAGCGCTTCGCTGGTGTCACCCCGGCGGAAATAGGACTGGGCAGTCAGTGTCCACTCCCTGCCCCCACTTTTGCGTCTACGTGCTGATTTTCACACCTGTGACTGGAGGAGACGGCTTCTGAGTGACAGCTATTAGGACTAATATCGCTTCACAAAAAAGATCAGATGTCTATAGCAGAAGAAAGGCTTTTAGGCACATCAATATGAGTTAGAGATCTGGTCAGCGCTCACAGCGTTTTGGTCCTCTTTTGCGCACTTGTACAAAACGCTTTATATCTCAGCAATGGAAGCACGCAGAAACGTAAAAATGGGCTTGTTTGAAAGAAGAGATTCTAATCTAAAAGATTATATCGAGTATATAGGTATGTGTGGCTGTTTGCGGCTGACTGAAGCGGTGCTAAGATGGATAAATAATAATTTGCATGTTAAATCGCGATTCTGTTGAAGATAATTCGATCTGTGATTGTCACACAATAAAATTATCTACATCATCAGATTCCTGAGAATGAGAGCTTTCTTGTGATATATGACTTGACTGTTTTGTGAAAAATATTTTAAATACACATTCTTATGAAAAATTATTCGCAATCGTTAGACGGAAATTTATGGAGGGGGGGGGGGTATATTTCTTAGCTTAATTTGACTACTTTATGTATCATAAAACCCCAATTAATCTTTGTAAAGAAAACACTCTAAGCTTTCAAATGAACCCATATATGGGCTGATACCATATAAGGAAGGCTTTGCAAATGAAACACGAACATTTTGCATGCTATTTTTGGACCCGGTACCTGGTCTGCAGAGTTGAAGAGGTTTTAAAGGGTTCGTTCATCCAACAATTAAAATTAACCTGTGATTTATTCACCCTTAAGGCAACCTAGGTGTAAATGACTTTCTTCTTTCAGATGAATCCAATCTGAGTTTTATAAAAAATTATCCTGGCACGTCCGAGATTTATAATGGCAGTGGGTGGGAGTTTCTGTTCAACAGTCCAAAAGAAGTACAATAAAATGTATCCATCCCTAATGACGTGACATGACATTCAGCCAAGTATGATGTCCCATACTTAGAATTCGTGCTCTGCATTTAACCCATTAAAAGTTCACACACACACACACACACACCGTGAACACACAAACGGAGCGGTGGGCATCATTTACGCTGCGGCACCTGGGGTGCAGTTGGGGATTCGGTGCCTTGCTCAAGGGTACCTCAGTCGTGGTATTGAGGTAGTAATAAACAGTGCCTCACACGGCTACGGGGGGTAAATAAAGGCCTCATGTAACATATCAATGCGTTTTTGTTTTGCTCCCTCCTCCGCTCTTCAGTGTTCAGTGTCACTTCTCACCATGCATGTGCTTCGTCAAAATCCTTACGTCATCCGCCCAGAAGGGTTTCTGTGTATAACACTTAGTGCAAGCTAGAGAAACATTTTATTATGTAAGAATGCACTTTATTTAACTTTTTTTGGACTGTTCAACAGAAACACCCACCTACTGCAATTATAAAGCTTGGAAGAGCCAGGACATTTTTAATAAAACACTGTCTGGATTGGGAGTGGTCACATGTATTTCTTCTGTAGATTTAAAAAAAATAAATAACATTTGGTGTTCCTCAGAAGACAGAAGGTCATACAGGTTTAGAACCACAAGAGGATAAACACATGACAGAATCTTTAGTTTTGGGTGAACTATTGTTGTATTGAAATTCATACTTGTATTTGACATTTCACCTGATAATAGTTTTGATAAATGGATTTGAAAAGATTTTGTATTTTTTGTGTGTGTTTTTATTTATTCATTTTATTATTGTCCTTTTTCAATTTTACCGTCACAATGTATAATCAAGTGAAACATTGTGAAGTTTCAATAGCGATATGCACTACTATACCATTCAAAAGCTTGATGTAAATAATATAAATATAACAAATAAATGTAACTTTAACAAATCTAACAAACAATGCTGTTCTTTCAGTTTACCCCCCCCCCCCAAAAAAGCCTGAAAAAAATATTCTCAGCTCTTTTCAACATTAATAATAATAATAATAATATTTTATTATCATTTATTATTATTATTATTATTATTATTATTATTATTATTATATTTTTTATTATTATAACAATAACTGTATGTTTTTTTTTTTTTTTTTTTTTTTTTTTTTTTTTTTTTTTTAGAAAATCAGATTGTTAAAGGGATTTCTGAAGGATTGTGCTGGAGTAATAATGCAAAAAAATCAGCTTTGAAAGTCAGCTGTGATTGTTCCTAATAAACTTATATATTTAACTGCCCTCGCAAGTGAATATTAAATTATGTTGTGAGATAATTAAATATATTCTAAATAAACATAAAATTATATAGATTTATTTTGTCCTCACATTCTTTCTTGTAACTCTTCCCTCTCAGTGACACAAACCTGACTGAATGGCTCATTATGCAGCTCATTATGTAGGCCTTTGTCTTCTCAGGTGTAAATCACAATGATATTCATGATAGTTCACGCCTACTCGCATATGACTTTTACCAACAAACGATGTCTTAGAAAATTTAAATCAATATATTGTTTTCTGTAAGTTAGTAAACAAGATGATTTTTACATAATTAGAAAGAAAAATTGTAGGCTACAAGCTCCAGTTCTCAAAAGTCCCGGGAACCAATGTTCTATATGTGTTGTAGTGCCTTATTCAAGTGATTTAACTTTTTTTTTTTTTTTTTTTTTAAACACAATCATCTACACACATGCTGCTCACATATTATTATAGTTAATCTATGAGTGTTATCTTTTAACACCAACTTTGGTGTTCTCATCATCCATTCTGGTGTTAATATTTTACACCTTAAGAGTTAGTTGGTTAACACTGTCAGAGTGTTAATATTGTTAACTCTTTCAAAAGTGTTAATTTAACACTTTACCAGTGATTCCCATATATACTATGGGCAAGTTTTAAATTTAACTCTGAGGGAGTTAAATCCACTCTTTAAAATTTGCTGTGCAGACTGTCCTTTCACCACCCGTCACAATGTATAATCAAGTGAAACATTGTGAAGTTTCAATAGCGATATGCACTACTATACCATTCAAAAGCTTGATGTAAATAATATAAATGTAACAAATAAATGTAACTGTAACAAATCTAACAAACAATGCTGTTCTTTCAGTTTACCGCCCCCCCCCCCCCCAAAAAAAGCCTGAAAAAAATATTCTCAGCTCTTTTCAACATTAATAATAATAATAATAATAATAATAATAATAATAATATTTTATTATCATTTATTATTATTATTATTATTATTATTATTATTATTATTATTATTATTATTATATTTTTTATTATTATAACAATAACTTTATATACAATAACAATATTTTTTTTTTTTTTTTTTTTTTAGAAAATCAGATTGTTAAAGGGATTTCTGAAGGATTGTGTGACTCGAGTAATAATGCAAAAAAAATCAGCTTTGAAAGTCAGCTGTGATTGTTCCTAATAAACTTATATATTTAACTGCCCTCGCAAGTGAATATTAAATTATGTTGTGAGATAATTAAATATATTCTAAATAAACATAAAATTATATAGATTTATTTTGTCCTCACATTCTTTCTTGTAACTCTTCCATCTCAGTGACACAAACCTGACTGAATGGCTCATTATGCAGCTCATTATGCAGGCCTTTGTCTTCTCAGGTGTAAATCACAATGATATTCATGATAGTTCACGCCTACTCGCATATGACTTTTACCAACAAAAGATGTCTTAGAAAATTTACATCAATATATTGTTTTCTGTAAGTTAGTAAACAAGATGATTTTTACATAATTAGAAAGAAAAATTGTAGGCTACAAGCTCCAGTTCTCAAAAGTCCCGGGAACCAATGTTCTATATGTGTTGTAGTGCCTTATTCAAGTGATTTAACTGTTTTTTTTTTTTTTTTTTTTTTTTAAACACAATCATCTACACACATGCTGCTCACATATTATTATAGCCCAGTTTGTGCTGATTACAGTGAGATTAGACTTTAGCAGTTTAGATATTTATAAGAAACTGAAAAAAGCACAAATGTCAGGGAATGACAAAACTTCTCCAGGCCCCAAAAATACCCTTAGACCTCAGAGGGTTAACTATCGTGTTTATGTGTTGATCAAACTTAAAGGAAGAGTCCAGAGTAATTCCCACAGTTTACACAGTTGGTTTGATATAAGGGTGCAGATTTCCAAAACTAACAAGGTTTTTTTTTCTTTCTTTTTTCACAGTGGGAATCAAATGTCACTCAAATGATTGCACAGCTACACAAACTGTTAAAACAAATTTTCTCAAGTTTTTTTTTTTTTTTTTTTTTTTTTTTTTTTTTATTTCTTCTTCCAGCAAGATGTCTGTGTTTCTTCCCATCTCAAATTACCATTCATTCTGTAGTAGAAATCTGGAATAATATATTACAAGTAATTAATTCATTCATTAATTCATTAATTTTAAAGCTCATCTGCCTATTCACATATACATACCCCCCAAATAAAAATTCCTTTAAGATAAGTATATACATAAATGCATTTGAAAATAAATGTAAAATGAAATATAAGTTTCTCAGACCTTTTCTAGGCAATTTAAAAGGTTTCTGAGACAATGGAGAAGGTAAGGAAAAGAAAAGAAAAGAAAAGAAAAGAAAAGAAAAGAAAAGAAAAAATGCCCGTATAGACCTCTAAGTGGAAATGACAGATCTATATCAGATCTCCATATGTAGATACAAATGTATTTCCCTTATCATATCTAAACTATAATTTGATATCAGATATGAATTTGCTTGCAAATAAATTACATTTGTGCTGCATTACTCTTATAGATCCTGAACAGACGGGGGGAAAGAGGGGTGTTACATTACATTACGGGCAGAATCATTGATTTATTTGCAGTTTTCCACCAGTGTCCAGCAAGCATGAGCTACCAAACTATGCACATATTTATATTTAACATGGATATTGATTTAGATGTCATAGCAATGTATCTCATTAGGGTTCCACTATGGAGAGCACTTCTCCAAGAGTGGCCACAGAAGGATTTCCGGCTATGTGTCTGAGTGGTATCTAGAGGGAGGGTGTTATTGATCATGTCTCATAATTGGTATGGGGCTTAATACAGGAAACACTAGTTTGTTTGATTTCATTTGGTACAGATACTTAAAAGGGGTAGAGTTGAAGCAGAAACATCAATAAGCTGATCATGAAAGGAACCGCACTAGCCTATTAGGCCTTTTTTTTTTTTTTTTAGCAAATATTGCATTTCCAATCCGTAAAATGAAATGTCATTTGTGCTGATACGAATCTGAGCAAAATATATGAAATCAGTAATTGAGCAGTGGCAAAAAGAAAATGTCAGAGCAACATTTTTATTGTACTGCTCTGTAACTGGATATATATATATATATATATATATATATATATATATATATATATATATATATATATATATATATATATATATATATATATATATTTTTTTTTTTATTGGATTAACAGATTTTACAAAATAATATACCAGTTATCAAAATAATAACAAAATATAGATTTTATATATAAAAACTTTTTATATATAGATTTTTATATATCAGTTTTCATTACCATGCACACCTTCATTCTAGGTGTACGACTTTCTGCTTTCAGATTAATTACATTACTTCGTTACTTTTTTTTATGGAAAGTAATGCACAAATTTTGAGTTACTTTTTAAATCTGTGCAGGGCTTGCTTGTTTGTTTTTAATATGGATATATATATGGATATATATATATATATATATATATATATATATATATATATATATATATATATATATATGTATATATATGTGGTGGGCCATTATCAGCGTTAATGTGCTGCGTTAACCTGAGACTCTTATCGGGCGATAAAAAAAATATTGCCGTTAATCTATTCTCAAAGTTGGGTTGGGAGCTGGGTCTATACTAAGCAAGCTATGATGACTTTCACATTGATATTTTATATAATCGACTGGCTGAGGCCAGCCTAAAAAGATGCTCAGGACAGTTGACGGGCCACTGCTGCGCATCGTCATGAAAGCTTATCTTTTTCACGTGTTTTTATGCCTTACCGCTTGTCGATTTAAACATTAAAGCATCCAAACACAAGACGCGGAAAAGCTGAACAGAGTGAGATGGTTACTCGCGCTGTGATTGGTGCGCACAAGAGAGAGAGCCGAGTATCACGGACAGCGACACTGAACCGAGCTCTCTTCTGCGATGTTCTCCTCGAAGTCCCTCCTGCACCTGAACGAACAAATACAAATCGCAGTTTGAACAAACAAAAAGATGTGAAAGAGCCCAATTCAGTACTCGCGGTGTTCTGGTGTTCAGGGCTTACGCAGAGAAAGGCATCTCAAAACACTTGAACACTGAATCTGCTTCCATTTGCTCAAAATATGTCAAAATATCCACCTTGGAAATTATGTAAAAAAAAACTGAACTGCTGTGAAGAGAGAGATGAACACCGATCAGAGCCAGATAATGACTCGTTCACGAGTCCAGAACTGGTTGCATCAGTAGTTCTTTCTGACAGTTCAATTCAATAAATCGGTTGAAGAAAACGGTTCATTGGTTCTTTTGCGCTCGACATAATGGTGTCATTGGTGATGACTGCAAGTCTTCGGTTTACCTGGGCTCATAACATTAGCACAGAATCAGTTCAGAATCAATCACCAAAAGAATCAGTTCGGTTCAGACACTCTGTGTGTCGTTTTGCTTCACGCTGAATCACACATGCGCAGTATCATCCGCTCCTCGGTTCTCGAATCGGACACGTCTGACAGAAATGGTTCTTGACTCATGGACGAGTCAGTCTGTTTTTTGTTATGTGGCTAGGCTCGGTGTTCATCTTCAATTCACTCTTCACAGCAGTTCAGTCAGTGTACTGTTTGAGTACATTAATTACTCCAGGATATTGGTTTGTTTGAACTCAGAGGGAGTGTCAGCCACATTAAAAAAGTTAATAGCTTAAGTCATTTGCGGATTAATGCTTATTGGACGTGAACCATTTAAAACGATTCAGTTCAATTTGGTGAACTGTTTCAAAAAGATCCGGTTACATCGAATGATTCGTTCGCGAACCAGATATCACAAACTGCTGTGTTTTGAACTGTCTTACAACAGACACGGAAAAGAAGACAATGCTGAATTAAGTCGTAGTTTTTGCTATTTTTGGACAAAAATGTATTTTCAATGCTTCAACTAATTCTAACTGACCCTCTGATGTCACATTGACTGCTTTGATGATGTTTTTCTTACCTTTCTGGACATGGACAGTACCGTACACACAGCTTCAATGGAGGGACTGAGAGCTGAAATACTGTAATACGGGTATGAAATACTGTCCCCTGTGCCTGAGAGAGAAGATCTCTCCTGACTGGAATTGCCCATGGCGAGCCATCGAGGAGAAATATTAGATCTGAGAACCAAACGCTGGTCGGCCAACGAGGCGCTGTCAGTAAGAGGCAAGACCCCTGTTGATGGACCTTGGCCAGGACTCCCGGGAGAAGAGCAATCTGAGGAAAGGCATAAAGACGCAGTCTGGGCCACGCATAGGCCACCGCATCCAGACCCAGGGGAGCTGGATGAGTCAGAGAGAAGTAAATGGGACATTGCCATCTCCTGTGAAGCAAAGAGGTCCACTTCTGCTACTTTAAATCTTTCCCAGATTTGACTGACTATTTCGGGGTGGAGTTCCCATTCCCCGTGTTTCAAAGCTTGTCTGGACACACATTCATATGCCCAGGAATGTAACTCACCCTGAGGGACAGGAACTTGTCCTGTGCCCAAAGCAGAACCTGGTGCATTAACTCGTTCAAGCGGATGAGCCAATTCGAGAAGATGACCTCTCCAGATCCCTTGGGCTGTATGGCGATCTAAGGGGGCTCCCCAACCCATGAGGGAAGTTTCTGTCATTAGCATCTTGCGATGACAACACGGACCAAGAGTGGGACCCAAAGTAAGTAACCGGGGTCTGATCCAAATAGATAGGGTAAGAAGCCCCTGGCGCATAACCCTTATATGCCTTTGAGGATTGGCCCTTGAATGAAATCCCCTGGCTCTGTGCCACAACTGAAAAGATCTCATGTGCAGGAGGCGCAAAAGTATCAACATGGATGCAGATGTCATGAGACCTAAAACTCTCTGAAAGTGATGAACAGTGACTTTCTGGCCTAGCTTGATGTTCTTTAGGGTGCTTAGAATGGATTTGACGTGTGCAGGAGACAGCTGTGCCCGCATTACCGCCTATACTGGTAAGCTTTGCCCCCGAAAGTGAACCTCAGGAACCTCCTGTGTTGTGGTAATATTTCAATATGAAAATATATGTCCTTTAGATCTAAGATTGGACGCAGCCCCCCATCTCTCTTAGGAATCAAGAAATACAGACTGTAATAGCCTGACTTTCTGTGGCCGCTTTGACCAGCAGAGTCTGTAATTCCTGTGTCAACAGATATGCATGTGCCGGTTTCACAGAAGTGGAAACCACATGGTTGAAATGCAGAGGCGATGTGCAAACTGAATCCTGTAGCCTTTCACTACAATTCTTTCTACTCATGCAGAGATATTTGGCAGTAGCTTCCACGCTGCCAGCTTCTCCCAAAGGGGCACTAATTTTGACACTTTGTTTGTTGGGGGGGTTGTTCAGTGACTACCTTAGGGTGCCTGGAAGGAGCCTTACCCTTCTGTTGGAATTTTCCATGGCCCTCCCTGAGGGGACACACCCTTGTCCTGGGCACAGCTTTAGGCCTTTGCTTTGGTCGTAATGACCGTACTTTGGTCCAGCTCCACCTGGACAAGCTGCTCCCCAGTCTTATGAGGGGGCGCACAACTTGCCACACTCTCTCTCTTTGAGCCCCCTGCCCAAGAGGAGCTGGATCGGGTCTGGGCTGTTTTATTTATTTATTTTTTGACACCTTATATTTCCGACACTTGAGCACAGTGAGTGAGAAACGTATTAAAAGTCTCCTCCTGGTGCTCAGATCTTTAAGAAGCCTGATACGCCTGCAGAACCCATTGTATGCAGGGCAGCACTAGTCTGACCCACAGCATAAAATGTGTCCCATCCAAACGTAGATGTTACTACTGTACATGGCTTGGCAGGGAACAATTGCTGTCTTTATATATATATATATATATATATATATATATATATATATATATATATATATATATATATATATATATATATATATACAGTGGGGATCGAAAGTTTGGGCACCCCTTGCAGAATCTGTGAAAATATGAGTAATTTTCAAAAAATAAGAGAGATCATACTAAATGCATGTTATTTTTTATTTAGTACTGTCCTGAGTAAGATATTGTACATAAAAGATATTAACATTTAGTCCACAAGACAAAATAAATGCTGAAATTATTAAAATAACCCCACTCAAAAGTTTGGGAACCCTTGGTTCTTAATACTGTGTTCTGTTACCTGATGATCCTCGACTGTCTTTCTGTTTTGTGATGGTTGTGCATGAGTCCCTTGTTTGTTCTGAACAGTTAAACTGAGAACTGTTCTTCAGAAAAATATTTAAGGTCCTGCAGATTCTTCAGTTTTCCAGCATCTTTGCATATTTGAACCCTTTCCAGCAGTGACTTTATGATTTTGAGATACATCTTATCACACTGAGGACATTTGAGGGACTCAAACAAAACTATTTAAAAAGATTCAAACATTCATTGATGCTCCCGAAGGAAACAAGATGCATTAAGAGCTGGGGGGTGAAAACTTTTGGAATTTGAAGATCAAGGTAAATTGTACTTAATTTGTGTACCGGGAAACATACAAGTATCTTCTGTTGCTTACGAAGGGCAGAACTAAATGGAAAAAAATTATATTTCAACAAAATAAGAAAAATTTGGCCATCTTCATCGTGTTCAAAAGTTTTCACCCCCCAGTTCTTAATGCATCTTGTTTCCTTCTGCAGCAGAATATATTTTTTTTCCATTTAGTTCTGCCCTTCGTAAGCAACAGAAGATACTTGTATGTTTCCCGGTACACAAATTAAGTACAATTTACCTTGATCTTCAAATTCCAAAAGTTTTCACCCCCCAGCTCGTAATGCATCTTGTTTCCTTCTGGAGCATCAATGAATGTTTGAATCTTTTTAAATAGTTTTGTTTGAGTCCCTCAAATGTCCTCAGTGTGATAAGATGTATCTCAAAATCATAAAGTCACTGCTGGAAAGGGTTAAAATATGCAAAGATGCTGGAAAACTGAAGAATCTGCAGGACCTTAAATATTTTTCTGAAGAACAGTTCTCAGTTTAACTGTTCAGAACAAACAAGGGACTCATGC
This sequence comes from Carassius auratus, assembly GCF_003368295.1. Classification (NCBI taxonomy): domain Eukaryota; kingdom Metazoa; phylum Chordata; class Actinopteri; order Cypriniformes; family Cyprinidae; genus Carassius; species Carassius auratus. Next base: position 22,995,196 of record NC_039260.1, read on the forward strand.
ACAACCATCACAAAACAGAAAGACAGTCGAGGATCATCAGGTAACAGAACACAGTATTAAGAACCAAGGGTTCCCAAACTTTTGAGTGGGGTTATTTTAATAATTTCAGCATTTATTTTGTCTTGTGGACTAAATTTTAATATCTTTTATGTACAATATCTTACTCAGGACAGTACTAAATAAAATATAACATGCATTTAGTATGATCTCTCTTATTTTTTGAAAATTACTCGCATTTTCACAGAACCTGCAACGGGTGTCCAAACTTTCGATCCCCACTGTATATATATATATATATATATATATATACGCCACTAGCGTCTATCTCACCTATAAAATCATTATGTACAAGATCTAATTTTAAGGCTTGTCACTGCACGAGTCACCACCTAGTAACTCCTCATGTGCTTTTAATCGCGAGATGAGCGCTAGGAGAGAGCACTCTTAATGTCCATTTCAACAGAAGCTAGAGCTACAGCAGCCTCTGCACAATCCCAAGAAGTGCCTGGGCATGCATCGGAGGTGGGCACGAGAACCTTCCGATCTTCCACACCAGAGCACGATCTTAATAAGTGGGAAGCAGCTCGTTCCTTGTCAGTGAAAAGAGCCTAGCATGGATAGGAAGTGAACCCCGGTGCTTACATCTGCCGCTCTAGAACACGAAAGCAACCTGCTTTTCTTCCAAACAATAAACATGCAATTTCTCTTCAGAGATCAGCCATGGAGACTGAGGCTCTTATAGAATAAGCAAGAATAGTAAATTGTTAAAACTTTCATTTTCCTTTCTTTTTTTTTTTTTACTCTCAACATGCTTCCTTTTAAACTAATGCTTTCAGCAGCGTGACAAACACACATACACAATGCAGTCTCTAAAGACAAAGAAACCTGAATATGTGTCCGTTTCATGTCTATTTATCACCTGCAGGTGCTAATTATTAAATACGTAGCCTGCCAAGGTTATTTAAGCCAATTCTTGGCGTGTTTGACACACATGCTTCACAATCGGTCGAACAAAAATTGTTCTCATTAGCGCTATTGAGCGGAGCATCGAGAGTAGCTTTTGATAAGGGAACAGTCACAGACAAAAACAACAGTAACAAAATGATTTATTTAATCATAATAAGAAATGTGCTACATCACTAAGAATGTTTTGAAAAGTGCACCACATCTGAATATTCTGTGGAAGCAAGAATGTGTTACCAGTTTGAGGTGTGTTTCTGGCACTAAAACTGAAGTGAGTTGGATGATGACATCACTCTGTCTTCTCTCCACCAATAAGCTGTTGCGTCTTGAGCATTCTGGCACAACTATGGCTGCCATCACATCATCCAAGTGGATGCTGCACCCTGATGGTGGATGAGAAGATACCCCCTGACCATGTAAAGCGCTTTGAGTGCTTAGAAAAGTGCTATATAAATGTAAGGAATTATTATTATCACTGAATTCAATTGCATACTTTAAAGGTGCCATATGCAAAAATTGAGGTAAAAATATCCATAACATGACCTACACGCATCAAAAGAATAAGAAATAAGGGCGATGATGTCATAAAAAAATGTCAAGTTATAGTGCTGCAGAGATATCAACCTTAATTAGCATTAGCATTACTAGCCCCTGCCCGACAGGTGTCGTAATACCAGTTTCGGCCATTGGAGGTGGTACTTGCAACATTACTAACAGTAAGTTAGATGCTGTTAGTATTTCGCTAGAAGTTTGTGTTATATGTTTGTGTATTTGTTTTCGGGAAGTTATAACATAGAAATGTATCGAAAGCTGTTCGATAAACGTGCTACTGTTAGCGATGGCAAACCGTAGCTGTGTTTGATAATTAGCTAGCTATAACTTAACGTTACCCATTTTATTATATCATAACTAACCTGCTCTGTCTAGTCTGTTGGTCTCCATGTCTCACACATCATCTCACATGGCACATCAACTGCCTGGAGAAGTTGGGACTGTTTCGAGCTTTAAAACACTTCCTTAGAGAGCCAAGGGGACATCATGTGCCTGCTGGGTCCACTAGGAATGCATGATTAATCAAACACGATTAATCGCGATCGTCATGCAGATTTTGTTAGTAAAGCCGTTTCTGTGAATAGTAATAAATCTCCATCACCTGCTTTCAGGTGGAGTGGCATTTACTACACAGAGCCATAGTTCACTGACAAGCTATGCAAAATCACATTCATAATCACAGATGATGTAATCATTGGATTATATCAACAAAATTGTTAGTGATAATGGCAGCTGCGTATCTTCTCAGTGAGCTACGCCTTTGTGTAGTAAATGCTGCTCCATCTGGGAGCACGTAGGACATACCACATTTAATAACATGTTTTTACTCCAAACTCACTTCATAACATCAGTCGAGTGTTTGAAATAAATCCTTCTGTGAGATGATTTGGTCTCTTAAACAGAATAATTAAGGTACACAATTTAATTGTATTCTAAGCAGGAATAATGGCAATGTTGATTATCATTTCATTATACTTCTTTTTATGATGAAAATTATAAAATGTTATAAATACTTTTTTTTTTTCCTCACTTGAAGCTGGAAGCCATTCCGGGCGGATGACATAGGATGTATGCATTGCACATGCACCTGTCAGATGTGCTAGTTACATGAGTTTATTAATAGGAGAAAAGGAAGCAAAGTGTCCTTAATTAACTAAAGGATAACCAATTTCCTCTTGAGTTTATAGAAATCCTTCTACAATTTTCTTTAAAAATTCTCGTTTTGTGCTTCTAATTCGTGACCGGTGTTGTTTTGCTCTCTTCTCCACACACCCGTGTCTGTCACTTCTCAGCGGCACGTGATCGATGCATCCTACGCATTTAGCGTGTCCTACGTCATCCACCTAGAATGGCTTGGACTCGTCTGAAAGAAGAAAGTAACCTAGGATGCTTTGAGGGGGAGTAAAACATGGGCTATTTTTTTTTTTTTTTTTGGGGGGGGGGTGGGGGTGGACTAACCCTTTAATACAGTACATAAAGAAACATCACCAGCAGCCCCTGAAACCCTGAATACTATTTGAAAATGAATAAGTTCCAGTTAATATACATCTTTAAATGTCTGTCATTGTGATTGTCTCTTTAGACTGAGCAATACTTAAATATCTCCATAAAAGGAGACAGTGAGCTGTGTGCCCTTGAAGTTGAGTCAGAAATATTCCATCTACGAGTTCTTAGCACATGAATGACAAAGTAAATTTGTATTTAGTGAAACTTGGAAATCTATAAGACACATAATCTGCCAGGTTGAGACATTAGAAGGGGTGTGCCAGTTTGAAACTGTGATCTATAACAAAGATTTTGCATATCCATAAACTAAAGAGATTAGTGAGGAAAGCAAGTCTGTAGTGAATAGTGCAAAGTTAATGCTTTATGTAACAAATACCTGTAGTTGAGACACCATGTATAATTATGTGACGGATTTATTATTATTATTATTATTATTATTATTATTATTATTATTATTATTATTATTATTATTATTATTGTCTTTTTGAATTTAGATGTACAGTACTTATGTGTTTACCATTCACAACATAATTACTTAGTTTTATTCAGAATCTGTGTTGTTTCCAACTTAAATCTGTGACATATTGTAGGATAATAATGTACTTCAAACTCAAAGGCATGAGCTTCCCACATGTACAGCAACAGCTAACAACTTCTCCATAATCCCCATTTTACAAAGTTGTTAGCAGAAAGTGAATGTTTTTGCAAATGCAATCTTTGTCTGGACTTGCTATTTCTGTGCTCCTAAAAGCATTTTGTTCTTGCATTTTGTTCTTGTCTCTCTGCAGGCGCTGTAGTAAATCAGACTCTGTGATTTGGGTGTAGCTGCAGTTGCAGGCTGACAGGAGGGAGTGCTGCTGTAAATCAGGGAAGTGTGAGAAGAGCATAATCATGGAGGGTGAGGAACGAAGGAAAGAAAAATGTGCCTTGAGGGAAAAGTCATAGTTATGAAGGAGGTTTTAGTATTGTCTATTGCACTGCTGAAATCACTGACAGGTGGTTCAAGGGGCGCTTGCACCCAACTGTATTTCCAGTTCCTTTGTTTAATTTGAAAGTGAAAAGATTGTCTTGGATACAGTTTGTGTGAATTGCAGTAAAGTTCACAACTGGCATAAAACCAAAGGAAATGATAGCAAAACTGCTATTGATGGTGTATAATTTACATCTTTGAAATGAAACTTGTACATCAAACAAATTGTGAAACAGACTCCCCTCCTTTTCATTTTTCTTTCATTACTATTATTATTATTATTATTATTATTATTATTATTATTATTATTATTATTATTATTATTATTATTTATTGTTTATTGACATTGCAGACTTTTTCCCCCTCTGTGTGGCTGATGGATGCTACCATTTAAATAAGTTATGAGGGTGCTTGAGCATTTCCATGCATATATTGTTGACAAATGAATAATTCAAAGATGCTTCACTATAAAACTGAGTTTTATGACAGTTCCAAATGGGACGTTGTATGATTGGCTCAACAGGAATTGAACAGGAAGCACTCAACAATGTAATTTACCATGCGCCGCCATCTAAAAACACCAGTGCTATTAGGACTTTCAGACAACAACTGAATTTGCATATGCACTGCAATCCAATTAAACACAAAGTTCTTTGAAATGTTGTGCCATCATGAGAAATAAAATTTGACAGTACATGTAATGTTGTAAAGTAATAGTTTATCATGGTTCCAAATGTATGCTAATATTTATTTATATTATTTAAACACAAACAAGTTTGTGTATTATTTTACACATTAAATGAACACTTAACACATCGTCCATCACCCCTTTACCTGTTCTTAGGGAGGAATCTCTTCTTTATTGCTGTTAATTCAATGGCTTTTTAATTTAGCATCTTTTCACTAGATGCCCTTATTAAACACATTTCTTACCCTTTGAAACTTATTTGAACATATTTAAATATTTTTCATGGGTTATAAAAATGTATATAATCGATCACAAAAAAGAAAAGAAAAAGAATCTTGTTCTACTTAAAATTTTATGTATTTTAATTTGTAATTGTATTATTATTATTATTATTATTATTATTATTATTATTATTGCAGTTTATTTAATTATTTATTTATTTTGAACAAAGTGAGACCATGTGTGAAGTTTGCATCCTGAGTGATTCCCTGATTGTCTGGGATTAATTGCCGTATTTAGCATATTTAGAAGATATCAAACTATATACAGTCTTGTTCAAAATAATAGCAGTACAATGTGACTAACCAGAATAATCAAGGTTTTTCGTATATTTTTTATTGCTACGTGGCAAACAAGTTACCAGTAGGTTCAGTAGATTCTCAGAAAACAAATGAGACCCAGCATTCATGATATGCACGCTCTTAAGGCTGTGCAATTGGGCAATTAGTTGAATTAGTTGAAAGGTGTGTGTTCAAAAAAATAGCAGTGTGGCATTCAATCACTGAGGTCATCAATTTTGTGAAGAAACAGGTGTGAATCAGGTGGCCCCTATTTAAGGATGAAGCCAACACTTGTTGAACATGCATTTGAAAGCTGAGGAAAATAGGTCGTTCAAGACATTGTTCAGAAGAACAGCGTACTTTGATTAAAAAGTTGATTAGAGAGGGGAAAACCTATAAAGAGGTGCAAAAAATGATAGGCTGTTCAGCTAAAATGATCTCCAATGCCTTAAAATGGAGAGCAAAACCAGAGAGACGTGGAAGAAAATGGAAGACAACCATCAAAATGGATAGAAGAATAACCAGAATGGCAAAGGCTCAGCCAATGATCACCTCCAGGATGATCAAAGACAGTCTGGAGTTACCTGTAAGTACTGTGACAGTTAGAAGACGTCTGTGTGAAGCTAATCTATTTTCAAGAATCCCCCGCAAAGTCCCTCTGTTAAAAAAAAGGCATGTGCAGAAGAGGTTACAATTTGCCAAAGAACACATCAACTGGCCTAAAGAGAAATGGAGGAACATTTTGTGGACTGATGAGAGTAAAATTGTTCTTTTTGGGTCCAAGGGCCACAGGCAGTTTGTGAGACGACCCCCAAACTCTGAATTCAAGCCACAGTACACAGTGAAGCATGGAGGTGCAAGCATCATGATATGGGCATGTTTCTCCTACTATGGTGTTGGGCCTATTTATCGCATACCAGGGATCATGGATCAGTTTGCATATGTTAAAATACTTGAAGAGGTCATGTTGCCCTATGCTGAAGAGGACATGCCCTTGAAATGGTTGTTTCAACAAGACAATGACCCAAAACACACTAGTAAACGGGCAAAGTCTTGGTTCCAAACCAACAAAATTAATGTTATGGAGTGGCCAGCCCAATCTCCAGACCTTAATCCAATTGAGAACTTGTGGGGTGATATCAAAAATGCTGTTTCTGAAGCAAAACCAAGAAATGTGAATGAATTGTGGAATGTTGTTAAAGAATCATGGAGTGGAATAACAGCTGAGAGGTGCCACAAGTTGGTTGACTCCATGCCACACAGATGTCAAGCAGTTTTAAAAAACTGTGGTCATACAACTAAATATTAGTTTAGTGATTCACAGGATTGCTAAATCCCAGAAAAAAAAATGTTTGTACAAAATAGTTTTGAGTTTGTACAGTCAAAGGTAGACACTGCTATTTTTTTGAACACACCCCTTTCAACTAATTGCCCAATTGCACAGCCTTAAGAGCGTGCATATCATGAATGCTGGATCTTGTTTGTTTTCTGACAATCTACTGAACCTACTGGTAACTTGTTTGCCACGTAGCAATAAAAAATATACTAAAAACCTTGATTATTCTGGTTAGTCACATTGTACTGCTATTATTTTGAACAAGACTGTATATATATATCCTGTTTGATCCAGCATATCTGGCATTTTTTTGAAAACACTACAGAAGCAGAGTTGGAGCCGGGTAAAGGTGAGTAAGGATATCATTTTATTGTGGTGGGGAAGTATTACTTAAAATTTCAGTTGCTATCATAAAAAAATAAAAAAAATAAAAAAACACCATCAGCAACCAAATTTGCATATGCAATGAAACCTGATTAAGCCAAATGCATTTTAATGTGCTTTTGTGATTCTTCTCTGAGTAAGTGCTATCAGGAGGGCAGGCCCTGGCAACTTACAAAGAGTTGCTTCCAGACGGAGATAATTGCTAACATAAACAGTACAAAAAGGTACCTTGGTTGGACAGAGGCACTCAGAGCTGTAAATTAAAGGTTCATTGTGGCTTTAAAATTATTGTTTAATAAAAGACTTCATACTGAGACAGATGTTTTTTTCCCTATGGTTAGCAATTTACTGTGATTTTTTAAAGTGTTTTTTCTTCTTCTTCTTCTTCTTATTATTATTATGTACTTTTATTTTTATTTATTAAATGACAGTGTGTGTAATTTTGTCATTACTCACCATAACAAACGTCTCCCTTCCAAACGTCCACCGCTCCAAACACGGTTTATCCATGGAACACACAAGGATATATATTTTTTGGATTCCCGGAAGTAAGCTATTTGTTGTAAATGTGTGAGACTTCCAATTCATTAGCCACTAAAAATAATAAAAAAGACAGTGAAGCTGTCTACATTATATATATATATATATATATATATATATATATATATATGGTCTACACTGGATGTGGCATGGCACGACACAACAAATCCCAGACAGAAAACTGCTGCTGCATTCCATTTAGGATATATTTACACAAATTTCAAATGATTTCCAATGTTCGCTTTGTTGTGTACATTGTACAAGAAAGACTTGCTGTTGCGGCACAGACACAGTATTATTCACCTATTGAAAAGAAACAAAGCAACCTTAGCATCCGATCACAGGCCTTCCATTCCTTGAGTTCTCTCCAGCGCTGGAAAGCTGATCCGATATTTGCATGGGTCCTACTTAATGCCTTAAGCCTTCTTTTGTTCCGCAGACCTTTTTTTGTTTTGTATTTGCCATTTCTATCTTTCTGTCATTTGACTCGGCTAATGTCCGTCCTGTGCACTGAACACTCTCTCCTCCACTTCATGAGTAGACACACCCCTTACTGCTGATTGGCTACAAGTTTGTTTTGCTACTCGGTCCAAATCAGTTTTCTAAAGTGTTTCTGAAAAATCACTTACCCCACCTTTCAGTAAGATGGATATCAGGCTCCAAAAAGGACAACAAAAACACCACAAAATAATTTGTCAATCAAGTTTTCAGCTCCAAGTTTCTTAATCTATTTAATAAATGTGATATTTTATAATTTAAGAGCATACTTTGAAATGACATGATAATTTTTAGTTTATACTGTTTCGCAGTATTGATTTTCATGACCAACGGAGCAATGAGATTTTAGATTTTCACAGATATGAAACAAATAAAGTACAAGGCAACTCACTAAACTTGCCCTCGTCTCTGGCATATCCCACCGCTCCACTTGCAAGAGCATGTACAGATACAAAGAAATGCACGAACGCTACATCAAATAAAGCAAAGCTCACATACACAGCATCATTTTGAAGACAAGAGGCAGGGCCACTGTTTCTCATATGTTCTCCCGGCTTGCAGGGGATTGAACTTCAGCCGCTTGCTCTGCCAGGACAAAGAGCGCCCCACAGAGCCTTCCCTTTGATGTCTGCCCACAATTCAGAGCCACTGATACATGTATCGATCACCACGGCAACTGAAGCTTCTCTCCCGCTGCTCGCTATTTCATTCGTTCCCTGTGGTTCCTTCCTCATATTGATCCCTGTGAGGGGGCGGCGTTTGAGACTTACAGACATGAGAGAGCCGTTTACAACGGCGTACATCATTTTTAGCTGTCATTTCTAAGACTGTCACGCTTAACGTGTTTAGGATTTTTTCAGGCCCTGGGTTTATTTTCTTTTGTCCGTGGTTCATTTAATACATGCCAGTATAATTATAGACTCTTAGCAGACATATTTTGGTAATTAATTATTCTGGTCTAGGATCCACCAAGGTAAAATACATTATCATACAATGCAAAAGGAATGACAGGAGTCTTACATCAGCCGTGAATATGTCGGTACATGTTCTACGGTTATGTTTAGAATAGCATAGGCCTACAGGTTTCCGTATGTTATGTCTGCATTGCGAATACTGAGTCTGAAAGGTTTTTCTTTTTTCTTTTAAAGAGTAGCGATTGCACTCTGAAATTGATTTTCAAGGACATTTGTTTTAACTTTATGAGGGCATTTTTTTTTCTCTCCTGGTACTAAAGACTACTGCTTTTTGGCTGAACCCATCATTTGCTAGGCCTATCTGCAAAAAATGCTTTTCTTACTTAATACTTAAAAAAGTGAAATTCGTGACATTTGCCAAGCATGGTTACCCATACTCGGAACTGGTGCTCTGCATTTATCCCATCAAAGTGCACACACACAGCATTGAGAAGTGAACACACCGTGAACACACAACCGGAGCAGTGTGCAGATATAGATCCAGTGCCCGGGAAGCAACTGGGGGTTCAGTGCCTTGATCAAGGGCACTTCAGTCATGGGTATTGAGGGTGGAAGAGAGCGCTGTTCATTCACTCCCATCCACCTACAACTCCTGCCAGCACCGGGACTCGAACTGGCGACCTTCTGTTAACTAGTCCGGCTCTCTAACCATTAGGCCACAGCTGCCAAAAATTTAGTCAAAATCAAGTGTGTTTTTGCTTAAAACAAGCAAAATAATCTTCCAATGGGGTAAGCAAATAAATATTATTTCGAACAGAAAACAAGATAATTTTGCATACTCCATTGGCAGATTATTTTTTTCTAATTTCAAGCAAAAATATACAAATAAGTAAATAAATAAGAAGAAGAATACCAACAATGCTTGAAAAATGTATAGAGGAATAATGCATAATACCATTTTTACAAAGATAGTTTGCAGCATACACTGCACACTAAGTATTAGGAATGTATTTCATCCTGAACATAATTGTAATTGCTTAATCAGAATGCCTTTGAATAGAAGAGTTTGTGTGTCCAGGGTTAGTTTTGCAGTGACCATCTTTGTTTATTCTTGTGAGTGATTACTTTGTAGTTTGTTTAGCGCTGAAATGCTGCCAGCTCCTCAGACATGGTCCGGTAGTGCAGAGTTAAAGTCAACCTGTCACTCTCTCTTTGCACAAACGTGCTTTGAGCTCAAATTGTGCGCGGAGGAATGTTTAGAAGTGGCAGGTCTCAGAAAAGCACTCTGAAGGTTTCACAGCCCATCTTCTGTATATTTGGTAGCGCTCTGAAATGTTAATACCTGTTATTCATAGTTTAAACCCAACTGGGATTCATTACGATTGAGATTTGGCTTGAGCTATTCTGAATTTAGCGGTTTCTGATGTGTGCAAACTTTTATTTTATTTTTTTCTTGGCCTGCAGAACTAACTACAAGTGCCACCAGTTTTGTATTTAAAGCTCTCTCTCTCTCTCTCTCTCTCTCTCTTTACAGTATATATTGAAAACAGTATTCGGTTTAATATTTTTGTGAAAACCATGATACAGTTTTTGAGAAATCTTTTGTAACATTATAAATATATTTGCTGTACCTTTGATCCATTTAATGTGTCCTTTTTGAAGAAAATATTAATTTCTTTCGCTTTCCTTTTTCTTTTTACTTACCCCAAAATGATGGTGCATCACAGTTTTCACAAAATATTTAGCAGCAAATATAGTTTTAAACATTGATAACAATGAGAATTTTTTAAGCACCCAAATCAGCATGAAAGAACTGTTTTTGAAGGACCATGTGACACTGACGACTGGAGAAATGATGTTGAAAATTCAGGTTTGCCTGATAAAATAATCCTAAAATAGCTCAAATGAATAAAACATTATTATGAATGCATTGGAGCTGCATTGAAGTTTGATAGCCAGTCACATGAATCGTGTGTCATAGTTTTGTCCACTAGTGTTAATAAAACATTCCCCTCACACTGGTGTGATCACATGATTGTACATTTGCCAGTGATTTAGTGTGAGACTTAATGATCGCACCTTTTGTTCAGTTCGATGCTGCCTTATCCCAGGATTCCCTGTCATAAATCTCATTGGCTCGATATAGATTAGTCATGTCAAGGCTTTGCTGCAAGAGAAATCATCACCTTGGCCAAGACACTGCTTGTCAATCTTGATTAAATCTTGTGGTCATGTTGCCAACGTCTCCCGTCGAGCGGCAGGAACAGGTGTATCAGGTTACCTCTGGGATTCTAATGAAATCTGCAGTGTACCGTTGTTCCAAAACCTAATTTACCTCCGTTTTCATGCTGGGTCTGCCAATGACTTATTTAGTCCTTTAAAAAGGTCGAGAGAGGTTACTCAAGCACCCTTGGGAGTGGATACAGCATACATCCTCTCGAATGACAGACGGCAGTCGCTACAGATTAATTGATGAGGGTTTATATAAATTGACACTTGTGTCTGAGTTACATCAAGGAGAATATGGATTTTTGATGTCTGAAGTGCTGATACAAGACCTTGCAGACATTACTGTCTGCAATTCTTGTAACCGGTTTTCACGAAGAAATTGCAATACCAATATTAGCAGTGCATGCCATTTTGTTTAAGATACAGTATGATATTTTTAAGCAGTGACATGATTCGTTTTCGTTTATTTATTTATTTTTTTCCTCTGTGCCAGAAGGTGACACCGAAAAGTAAAAAACAAAAAACAAAAAAAAAAACACCTGAAAGTACCTCAAAAGTTGTCAGTGGTCAGTGTGGGTTAAGTATACGATCTGTCATGGTTTATGGCATTTTGTTTAAGCTATGGTTTTCATGAAAAATTACATGATGCAGTGTTTATTTTAGTTACCCAAATATTACATATGTCAATAGTAAAAGTTGTTTAATGGTGCTGTCAGAAGTTATAATTAACAATGCATTAAAATGCAATTCAAAATACTTGAATACATCTTCTTTAATGAGCATTAATTAGTTTTTTATTTATATTTGTATTAAAATTATCTTTATATGTTGTTTGAGGAAGAAAAAAAAAGTAAAATATATAAGGGTGGTACAACTGATATTATAATTATGAATGAAACAGTAATTTGTAGTTTAGCATAATCATGTCTTTAACTGCTTCACTGCTTCATGTTTGAAAAACGTTGTCTGTCAAATCAAAGTCATGTAGCATGACCAGCATGCAAAAAAAAAACAAAAAAAAAACCTTATATATGTTGGTAATTGGTGTGAAGCTTTCAAAGCTTATGAAACCATAATGAACACGAAAAGTACATTTCTACAAAATTGCCATGTTTTAGAGGAAGATTTAAAAAGAAGGTTACAGATTTATCCTTTGTAATGAAAACCCTTATTTGTCATTGACCCTTGTGATAGTTATGTTTTTAAGTTTTATAAATCCGTCATCTGCAGTTCAAACAGTTGCCTTATTGAAGAGTGCAAAACCCAGCGCAACGCACAGCCCTGAGGCAAAGAACAAAGAGAAAATAGATCAGTAAACATCAAAGTGAACGACTTCCTCCATTTTGAGGTCAGAAGATAGTTCATCATCCTTTGTAGTGGAACGCAATTGGAGGTAGGTCAATATGCACCAAGACCACAGCTCGCCCTTGCTGATTGCCATGGAGCTTCACATCACGACTGTGATTACATGGCCACTCGTACGCCTCTTCGTCCTTCAGCATGAAGGAGAGCGAGCGCTGTAATCCAGGTGTCCACACCACCTGCGCAGTTTTGTTAGCACCTGCGGCATTGAAGATACTCAGCGTTCCTCTGTACCCATTTCATTTTCTCCGGCATCGCTGGCACGGCAGTAAAGGCTGTTGGGATCCTTAAGAAAAAAAAAAAGTTAGCAATTTGTTTCTGCCCAGAAGGCGTAGTAAATACAGCCCCCCTCCAACCAACCCACCCCAGGGATGTCACACAGATGATTTTCCACACTGCATTGTATGGGTCCCACGGGTTGTCATATCACCTTTTTCACAGAATGCCCAAGGCTTTGTGATAAGGCCGCTTCAGATGGGGCTAATGCATAGCTGACAAGCCGCCTCTGCACCGCAGGTGATGAGAAATCAAATTTGAACAGCAGACTGCACTCATAATAGCTACAATCAGACAAACAGGTGACTATGCCTGTGAAGGAAACAGCCTTTCCCTGCAATCTTCATGCTAGCTTCTGTTTGCACATAGCAATGAAAATGGATAATTAGGCCTTTCGGTTACTAAAACGCACCTGTATTTGCCTCCATTTATAAAGGTGCTAAACGATCTGCTGTTGCTGGAAAACTTCTCAATGAAACGGAAACTATCGCAAACCTTTCTTATCCAAAAAGCCAGCATGCCAGGAACTCGACAAGAAACCAAAACTAGTTTTGCTCTGAGACGTATCAGAAGACACAATCACAACTCTGCAGATCCAGGTGAGAGTTTATCCATGTAAACAGTTGTTTGATAAATGGCCCCGATTTACGCCACCGAGTGACAAGGCAGTGGAAAGCAACCATGTCATCTCCTTCAATTAAAGTTGCTCCTCGGGTTGTGTGGACTTTATCTAAGGTTCAGTCTGAGCTTGTACACGCTGTCAGGATAAATTAGGGCTGCTGACCAGAGAAGCATGTGGCAGCACTTAGGACACATTTCAAGCTGGCTGCAGCCAGACCGCAGGGGATTTAACCTGCAAATCAGTGGCCAGAGATCAGATCAGACCGAAACAAAGGCACTGAGAGGCATAGGTTTCTGCTCCGTAGGGGATCATTCATACATACGTCATTCCTTGTTATATGGTTTGATTGAAAGCTAGTGAATATTAAAAGAACTCAAAGGGAAGTTCTGTTTTCAGAGGTTTTTAGATGAAAAATGTACAATGAATGTGTTGATTATAATCCATTTACCATACATATACATATTTGGATAAATCAGGAGTCTGCAATCTTTTCATTTTACAAGTTAATCAGTGCGTCATACAGCAAAACCATACAGCAAATTTTCATTAAATACATTTTATAAAAAAAAAAATTTCTTTTTTTTTACTTTTAAGTTAGACCTTGAGTAACAGATTTCTGCTTCATAGAGAAGCGTTCATAAATACTCCTTTTTACATTCCAATTCCAGAGAACTTGGGGCATTTTGGAAAATGCAACAAAATCAAGAATCTGTGATTTGTTCAGTCTCTTTAGCTTTTATTTAATTGACAAAAGTACAAAAGTACACACTCCAAAACAGTTGGGACTGAGGCACAATAATAGTAAAAAAGTTATAGAATATACACATTAAACTGTTTTGAAACAGTTCACAGTAAGCATGTGAATTGGTAATAGGTCAAGGCACCATGTTTTGTGTATAAACGGAGTATCTCAGTCTTTGCAACCGTAGCTGGATCATTGCTCGTCACTTTGTGACAAATTTCATGAGAGAGCTGTCAAACTAATAAACAATCAGATTTTACGATACAGTTCTCTGGGCCAGAGCTCATCTCAGATAGTCAAAAAGACAGTGGAAATGTGTGCTGTACTCAGACAGCAGTACTAAGTCCACACTGCAACTTGTTTTAGGGAAAAATTTATTTTGAGTTCTCAGTCCAAAAGACCAAAGGGACTATCCAGACTTTCATTAGCACCAGTAGCAAAGGCAAACATCTGTCATAGTATGAGGGTTCAGCAGATCAAACAGCTTGGGTGACTGGCATATGTGCAAAGGTACAGTACCATTGACATGGAGCTATGTACTGCTATCAAGACAATGCCAGCTCTCATTCTGCATGTGCTGCAACAGCGTGGTTTCTTAGACAAAGTGAATGTGCTAAGCTGGACAGCAGATCTGTCTCCTATTGAAAATGTATGGCGCATCATGAAAAAGAGATTTGGACAACAACAATTAGAGACTTCTGAGCATATTCTGAAGTCTTGTAATCAAGCAAGATTGGACAAAAAAATTGCTTGCAGAACTTTAAAAATTATTATGCTACTGTAAATGTACAAAGAACATATCATATAGAGCAGATTCTTCAGTATTTCTGAAGCATTTTTATTTTTTATTTTTATATAAAACATATTTAATAATAAGTTAATTTCCATGTTTTAATTAGACTTTGTATAATAGAGTTCCAAAAACACCCTCTAAAATTTAATCGCACGTGTCTGACCTTCATGAAGCAGCTTGCACACTGTAGCATTTGGACCAATCAGCCCCACAACTATTTGTTATATTAGCAAATAGTATCTAGTATCTGTGGCCACAAAAATATCCTTTCTTAGAGTTTATATGGAATTATGATAAATGTTCGCTGGATGAACAGATTAGTGGATGGCAATTAAATACTGCTACAGTTATACGGAGCTCATATAAATAATTGTAATTAATTATAATTGATTGTAATTATTTATATACATTTCCCTTTAGAGCTTAAATTTGCTACATCACCATCATTGTGTTTCATATGTGAACATCACGGTAATCTCTTCTCAACAAAACACACAACTGAGATAAGCAGTAGCAATAATAATGCTGTTAAAAAGCCTTTATTCGTTACCTGCTGTATAGATCTGTAATATTTCTGAATAAAAATTAAAATCATGAGTAGTGGGTTCACATCTATGTAACATTTACTGTATGTATTAAATTGTGAGCATATCAGAATAAATTTATATTTGATCAGCTAATTTGAAATAAAATAATTTTTCTTAATATAATATCATTTTGAGAGTGAATGTGTATTTTTCAGAGGCACAGCAGACAAACTGAACAGTTGTGGGAGGCAACAGGTCAAAACTCCCCAATCAAGACTCAAGGTTTGGTATGCGTCAAATTGCAGGTTTCTGAGTGTCCTGAAAATAATTTGCAAGATTCTGTACAGCTCACAGCTGCCATATACACACATCCTGTGTGATTAGTCCATTTAAAAAGCCAATATTCTCTCTGGAAATAGAGACCTAGACGAAGTGGGAGCTCAGCTTTCAGCTAGCAGGTCAAGAGACAACACAGTGGGAAGAAATGAGGTTCAAACCATTAAATGAATCATTCATGCTGTCTGATGTATTTAGAAGTGGATTTCTTCGTGTAAGTACCCTCCCCACTGACCAGGTTCATTTGAGTGGTTTGTTTTCTTGAGGAGCGGAAAATATGCAGATCATGTCTAAAACAGCTTTTTCACTGTCTGATTCCTCCAAATGCAACTGTTTGTATTCACCCACTGATGACAACTGTAATGCACTTTCAATTTGCACACAAAACAATTTTAGTTGTAGCTATGTCAGAGGCGAGATGTGTCTATCTAAACGTGTGTGTGTGTGTACATATATATATATTCCGGTTTGTCACAAGTTTCGGAAAGTTTTTTTTCGAGTATAAAAACAGCATTAAGGGACCAGTGGATGGAGTTTATTTTTACAGAGCATCAACGGAGCTGTGCAAGTGTTTTTGTTTGTTCCCTGCATTTCGAAGATGCTTGTTTTACAAACGAGGTCCAGTTTGACGCCGGATTTGCATATTTTTTTTTTTTCTTAAGGATAATGCAGTCCCAACGAAAAAGGGTCACGATCGTGTGTTGGAACCGCAGGCGGTGAGTAAAACTGCTTCAAATATCTCTGTGTTGTTAACTTAGCTATCGGCGCGTAAGCACATCAAGTAAACAACATGCGATGTTGTCATCAAACTGCACTTTCCGTATGTACACCTTAAAAAAAAAAAAAAAAAAAAAAAAAAAGACGACATAAGGTGGAACTTAGTCATTTTCCAAAACCGGTAAGCAAATATATACAGTTTCAATACATACCACATAGAGACGTCCTGCTGTAATCATTGATGCTGCTGCTCTTGTTCAATTTCAGCCTCGGGATCTGATTCTGGATCATAAATATACGCTGAATCTGACTGTTAGCCATGGTTTGTTTGGGATGATGGTTTTTTCCTCACGGTAATGTCACAGTTTCTAGCGCTCTCAACGCAAAAGCCTACTTGCTCTCGTGATTCTTTAGCTCCGCCCACACGTCACGCCTCCAGCCACTCGTGTTTTTCCGGGAAAAAACGGCACAGATCTTTCTCTTATAAATATAATAAAACTAAAGACTTTTTGGAGTTATGAAGGATGCAGTACTACTCTATAGGTACTCAAGATTAACAGGATATTGAGTGAAAACGAGCATTTCACCCCCCCTTTAAATAATTGTGGTTGCACCTTTAATGACAATAATGACAATATACGCTACTACTCACAAACTCCATCTCTGTATGTGTAGTAAGTTTAACATGCATTTTAGAAATGCAATGTGTATGCATAAGAAACCAGTGGACTTTTGTTCTGTTTTCATACCTCTTGTGCTCTGTGTGACCTAGTTTCCCCTCATGTGTGGTGTGTGTCATTAATTAGCTTCACCTGCTCCCATATTTAGTGTAGTCTGTCCTGTCTTCCTTTGTCTGGTATTGTTGATGTTGTTGTTGATGATTGGGACTCATTTTCAGCCCTGGAGTTTCATGCCTTAGACTGGACCACTTTAGTTCACAACTGACTATATTAAAATAATGTAATTAAATCCTCAGAATATAATTCCCTACAACCTTGTAATTCATTGTATTTTTAATAATATCATCATTTCCAGTTCAGTGCAAAGACCGTAGCCTACCTGTAAGTTTTGCTTCACAGTGAAGATTTATTAGAACAGTAAATAACAGGATAGTATAAGAATATATTTTCTTTAAGATTTAGTATTCATAAATATCCAAACATTGAAATGAAGAAAAACATCTAATAAAAACAAATATATAAAGCAAAATAAAAAATAAAGATTCAAATAAAATGTATTGCACTTTCTAATGACATTATCATCTCAGTTTCATTAATGTATTGCTGAATCATCATTAATTATCAAATTTTTCATTGAGCAGGGCTCTTCATTACTATTAGTTCTTCTGAATGACAATCCTACCTGCCCATTCTGGTGTGTTGGGCTCATGACTGGAGCTTGGTAACGTTACTGGGCCTTGCTCTTAGCAGAACGGGACTAGAGGCGGCTGCTGCTGAAGAGCTACAAGAAAAAGTTTGATACATGAACGGTGGTTTGCAGACAACGTTGTTTTGCAATGTCGCTAGCATCTTGAACTGCTCCTAACTAACTTAACATTAGCTTACTTACCGACCTCGACTTTGTTTTTTTTTTTTAGGAAAATGCTTAGAACATTTGGCTGCCGTCAGTTTCCAAATCTTTCTTCTTTTTTATTCTGGCCTTTTTAGCGTCGCATTTGCGCTTTCTGTTTTCCATTTTTATCTCACTTTTTTATTTTGAGTAACTTGCAAGGTGACGTGTTGGGGGCGGGGCCAGGGATTCAACAAATAATCACGTTATCATTATCTTGTAGGCTGTACTCTGCGAGAAAATATTAAATAAAAAAGAGTGGGACGGTGGTAAAATAATAATAATAAAAATAATAATAATAATAATAATAATAATAATTATATATATATACCATTAAAAGGATTTGTTATTATAATCTTCGTCATGCCTGTGTCAAAAATGTACACTTTTATTTACACATTCACACAATGTCGGTGAACAACATATTACAGTGTTTCACCAGTAAAATAAAAGCCTGAAGATCTGAATGTTTAACCCCTAAACTGTGACTCACGTTTTTGAAGATAGACTAGAATGTGCATGATACAAACCTAAATGTTTATAATTCATGACTGAAAACATTTTGTAACATGATTTTGATGTGCTATTTACATTATATATAAATTTATTTTAAAATGGGTTTTAAAGGATGAATTTTGAGATTTTATATTTTCAAGTGATATATAACTTCTGATGATTTCTAAAATGTGATAGAGAAAAAGGCAACGAGGAAGTCTTTTTTTTTAAACAAAGGTCAAAACTCCTTTTGTAATGTAGATTCCTGAGGGTGCACTCTTGTCATAAATGAATCTATTACTCTTCCTACATAATTTTTAACAAAAAAATATTGGTAAAATATATATTTGGGAGTCTTCCAACGATATATAGTTTGTCAAGATTTTTGTTTTCAGTGGAAACGTGCAGACTATTTGCAAATTAAACATCTTTTGGTCATGTCTGAATAACAATTTTAAAAAGCCACTTTTTATCCACCACTTTGACCGGAAGAACAAAATGTATTTTTTCCACATTAATATTTGGTGTTGAAACCCAACATCTGATTGAGCCTGAATTTACATTATTAGAAAAGCCTAGAGCAGAGAAGAGGCTCACCACACACCACTGGGAAATACAGAGGTGTACTGTAGTATGTTAGACTAATAGAGAGTGGAAACGGGAAGTGGAGGTTGCCCTGGCTGCAGGATGTTCCTCCAGTGTCTGTTTAGCCGTGAGATTTTTATCTGACTGCTCTCCTCGAACAAGAGAGAGCAAGAGAAAGGGAGAGGAAGAAATATTGATTTATAGCCTCCCACAATGCATATCTCTCATTCATCACTGTGTCCGTGTGAACCGAGCCTTCTCACAGTGGTTCGAAGTTCGCATATAACCATAACATTTGCAATTCTGGAAGAATTTATATTGCGGCCCTCTGAGGTTCATATTCCTGCAGAGTTTGTTCAGTTGTCTTTGACACTAATCAACATTTTCAGGATTATTAGAAATTTACAGGCTGGTAAGTTTTTCTTAGAGAAACAGACTTCAAAGGCCATGACTTTGAAGTCTATGAGGGTTGAACCGAACTTGGTTAATTGGCTCGGTCTAGCCTATGGAGGCTTGCACTTGTCACCTAGCAACTGTGACAGCTACAGTTGATGTGTGACAGTAACGTTTACATGGGAGTTTTTGGAAAGTTATATTGTACTGTCTGAAAATAAAACAGGGTTCAAAACCTGTTCACAAATATCAATGGTGAACGGGCACTTCTTTAACCCAGTATGCTATATAATTTATTAATTTGTCAGAGACAAACAAGAAACACTATGGCAGGTGTTGATGTAGAAGTAGGACTGTTGCAGGAATAGCCATGTGGCAGTGCCTTCCCACATTACACGGGCAAGATTTGTCAAGCATGATGAAAACAAATGGAAGAATAAGGGTGATTAGATGACTACAGTGTGCTTGAAATGGAAAAGTTTTTCCTCTGCATTTTTGTCGTTTTGACAATGTTGTCAAAATGAACCCTGTTCACACAAGAAAGACTTAAAATGCTATGTACAGTATGCAAGGCCGGTAGTTGGATATGTCCCTTTGTAAAGAATCACTATACACACATGCGCACATAACTGTAGACGAAACATGAAATACACATTCACATGATGTCACCATTTCACAAATTTGTTTTTGTAGTTTACATGGAGACTATTAGAGTATTTCTGTGATGACAACTCTCTAAGAATTTAGCATGGTAATATACATGGCAATGTTAATGTGTTTGGTCTTGGCGCAATAGCAGAATCTACACTGCTGCTGCTGTGGCAGAGCAAATACTGAGATGTGCTATTGCCAGAACATCCACAGACATGCTGCTGCATGCCATACTGTTGCTGCACATATATGAAATAAGCCCCATAAATAACATATATGAAATCATCCCAAAGCAGCCAAATACAGGTGGAGCTGGGGAGGTTAGAGGGTTTCTAAAGATCCCTGTAACTTCTACAGCAAGCACTAGCCAAGTATGTGAATGTTGAGCAGCGAGTTCATTGGCTGATGTGTAAAGAAGGCAGACACCTGCATCATGTGAGTAACGATGTGATCATATCAGCATTAAAACGTTAAAGGGTCAAATAAAGATGGAAAGAGATGTGTTTTAAGCAGATTCTTGAAGATGGCCAAGGAATCAGCTGCTCGGATTGAGTTGGGCCAAGAGGGAACCAGGAGGGAACATTTAATTTAAAAGTCTGTAAAAGTGACTTTGTGCTTTTTTGAGATGGCACAATCAAGCGACGTTCACTTGCAGAACACAAGCTTCTAGAGGGCACTTATAACTTATAACACTTATAACACATAACCTGACATGACTTGACAATCAATCAGGAATAAAGAGGTTTCATTAACGACAATAAATTCACACAATCTCACTTATTCAATCCAGGTTTAATGAATAAGGATAATTTGATGTGCATGCTTATATTAAGCAGGTCTTAATGTTGATCATGAATAAAAATTGATCCACCATAGCAAACAGCGAATATTTGTGCTGTTTAATGCATTTGAGATGTTTTGTTTTCTTCAGTGCATAACTGACATGTCGCAGGTATATTTTTAATCTGTAAATGTTAGAAAGTCATGCAAATGAATTCATTTTGCTTTCAGGAATGGCTGAGGCTCACGCGAGTGAATGAGCGCTGCTGTGCGCATGCGTGCTAAACAGATGAAATGCAATATAATACTGGCGCAATAATTCTGAATAAAATATGCATTCTGCTAAAATATTTGTAGTTGGACATTAAATGTGAAACATGTAGAATTTCATTCCTACAAATAAGATATTTTTATAATAGCAGTAACTGTAAATCAAATGTAAGCTGCTAATATAGCACTACTATCTCAAATGAGTTAATGTGTGTTTCTCTTATAAGTTAAAATTTTGTATGATTTCTATTATTTATTAAAAATTTTAATTCAGTTGTTTTAACTCTAAATTTAGTGTTTTAAATGTTTTAATGATTTAAAGAGCAATTTTAGATGGGAATGTTTTAATGTTCTACTAATAACTAGGGGTGAGAATTACCAAAGGGCTCACAATACAATATTATCATGATACTTATGTTATGATACAATATTATTGGCGATTTGAACTATATTGCGATATTCTGCAATATACTGTGATATAACAGTGCAACTTGAACTTGTACAAAAAAAGTTGTGCACATCCTTCAGCAATTGGGGCATTTGAAAGTAAATGACTCTTAAATTTAATTTCAATTAAATTAAACATGTTTTCTTACATCTAGGGATGCACCGAAAATTCTGGACCGAAACAGAAACCGAAAATTCTGTATGAACTTGGCTGAACACCGAAAATGCTATGTAATTATTATTTATTATTTTATTAAATAATATTAAGTAACTTTATAAGACTTTTCAAATGTAACTAAATTTTAATGATATGGAATTTACTAATTCATTATTAAAAGAAATAGTTGTGCTAGTTAACTGTTAATGCACTCTGAATTAACATTAACTAACAATTAACAACTGTATTCTCATTAATTAGCATTAAGAAAGTTTAATTAATACTGTAATATATTGTTCATTGCTTATTCATGTTAGTTAATACATTAACTAACACTAACTAATGGAACCTTACTGTAAAATGTTACCTTAATATTAAATATTAATATATTATTTGTATTCACATCTATGCAAAATCTGATTTAAGTTTATTTTATTTATTTATTTATTTATTTATTTTTGGACTAATTATCCAAATAATTAATAGTCCTACATAGCTATTATTATCAGATCATAGCGTCACTAGCTGCGTTTACATGGACACTACTAATGCGATTGTAATAGGACTAGAAGCACAAACAGAATAAAAAAGTCACATGTAAACACATCAATCGGATTGAATTGGCCAGATCCGATTAAAATTTAGATCGTATTGTAAGGGGTGGATAATACATTTTGTAATCCGAGCGAGAGGACATGTAAACAATTGATCGGATTGAAAACCGAAACGGGAAAGTACTGCGCATGCACAGTGACATAGAAATAGCTTAATGACGTATGATGCGCTGAATGAGCTGTTCTTCCTGGTGACTAAAGTGTCATAAATAAGTGTCCTGTCATTATAAAACTCCCCTTTCACTCAGTATATGTGAAGTGGAACAGGACCACGTCCCACCAGTCCTTTCTTAAGACTCTCGTCAACAGATGACTAGTTTTGGGAGCAGGAAGGGGCACTTTTACACTTTTTTTTTTTTTTTTTTTTTTTGTTAAGCAGCACAACAGTTCATGTGCTGGTTGTCGCCTAATTAGGACCCGAAGTAGATAAACATCACGTGTGCTTTTTAAAACAGTATGCAACAGCAGCAGGAAACTCTGTATATTCATGCAGTGTGCACACGTTAAAAGAGTAAATCTGATCAGAAGCTTGTGACATGTAAACGCACATATCAACCCAATCACTTTATTCAGCGTTCATGTAAACACTACTTTCGTATTCGTCAATCAGAATGAATTAAATCTGATGGAAGCAAAAAGTGTCCATGTAAACACACCTACTGAAGCGTCACTTTACCAGCATTGCCCAGTACAGCTGAACTAGCCTACAACATGTTACAGCACAGTAGGGCTACTGCAAACAGAAGCATGTATACTTCGTAGAAATGTTCTGTTGGCGCGTTATTTGAACGGACTTTGCTTTTCACAGAGCGGAATATGAAGTGGTGATGAGGAGAGTGAAAAATGCGTGCGGGGCGTGGCGTGCCTTATATTATTATTAAATGTAGTCTATATTTTCTGCTCGCATTTTCAGCCCTATTTCTCTTTCGGATGAAAACTGAAAATGCCATTTTCGGCTGCCAAAAATTCGGTCCATCACTACTTAGATCAAATACTTGTTTTCAAATCCAAAGTAATTTCATATATCCTTGTAACTTTACATGTCAATAAAAAAAATAAACACCACCATCTTGTGGATTGTAAAGAAATGTATTTTATTCTACCAAATAGTATAAGATCGATACTTCACGGCGTCCGTGTATCAACTTCACAGAAAATATCGCAATACTATACTGTATCGATTTCTTTTACCCCACGCATACTAATAAAGGTACAGCTGTCATAAACCTGA
Source organism: Carassius auratus (assembly GCF_003368295.1). NCBI lineage: Eukaryota > Metazoa > Chordata > Actinopteri > Cypriniformes > Cyprinidae > Carassius > Carassius auratus. The sequence goes on from NC_039260.1 coordinate 23,018,903, forward strand.
GAGAAAGGCTGCATGGCTAGAAACTGCTGATCAACTGAATGGGCAAGTGGCAACTATATTAAAATGTTTTCATATATAAATGCATTCCTATTGGTCAGAGTTAGAGGAACTCAGCTTAGCCTCACAGTTAGCATGCTCTGGACCAGGTTAGTTTCCCAGCATGCAACAGTGCTGCAACAGTGACTGAGCTTGAGCTATGGTCATTTTACTTTATGAAACCAAATCAAGTGAAAATAAGTCAGACTAACTGAAATAAGCCTGGCTTTGTGGGTAAACTTGTTTTATGACACAGTTCACAGATGTGTAATATAGGTATACTCTTGAAGAAAAATAAATAAATAAATAAGTACAAAATTAATAAGTTGTATTAATATTGTGTGTGTGTAGGTGTGTGTGCGTCTTTGTGTGTCAGTGTTCTTTTTTAGGCCAATGTGCAATATATTCATGCAAACAATCTCTTCCGTCAGAAAAAGAGCTGTCTCTTTCAAACAATAAAAGAATAAAGAAGTAAAAACATTCTTGGGCCGGCAGCAACATGTAAGATTTGCCCAGAGTCATTACCCAGGCTATGGCTCATAGACTACATTCACTCAAGAGCCCTCTTGTCATTATCAGTCACTAATTTTATTTGCTTGTTAATTTATTTCCATTAGCATTGTTGTAACATTAGTAATCACATGTTAATGACCGAGGTATTAAGTCTTGTTAGCAGAACTGATGAAGGCCAGACTGTTGGGGTCACCATTCACATTTGCACGTCACATTTTTCATTTTATTGCTCCATCCTTTGATTCACTTCTCCATCTATGAGCCCTTGAAATTAACTATCACTTGTCTTGTGCAGCAAAAACAAAGTCCAGCTTGCTTAAGGTGATAAGATGATTGATAATGTCATGGTTAATGACTGTCATGCTGATTAGCAACTAGAATCCCTGTAGCAAGTGGTTTTAACAATTTAATGGTTGTATTTTACCTACACTCAGTTTATGGCTGATTTATCATTCTGTCAAATTTTAATGACCTTCTTTGAAGGGCTGTACAACTTTATTACAGTTTTACTGCAGCAAGGATTTTAGGAAACAGTTTGTGTCTTGTTGATGCGCTATAATGCTGATTTCCAGGACTGGCTGGTGCAGATGCTGATGAAGGCACATGCAGCAGTGAGAAACTGAAGGAGGTGTAGTTGGGGTGAAATGGTGAGATGGCACAGCAGGTAAGCAAGAAACAGGAATTGACAGGTTCTTTTTAAAGAAAAGGTGATGTCGGAGCAAGCTGGTACTGGCCATGGTGCCTTTGCCTTTTGACTTTCTTAAAGGCAGTGTCTAAACAGATGGCAGTCTTAACTTGGATGCAACATGAGGCAACATGAGGTTTTTGAAATAACACATATATATATGTTTTTTTTTTTTTTTTTCTCAAGGACTGTGTATGTTATTTTAAAGGGGGGGGGGGGTGAAATGCTCGTTTTCACTCAATATCCTGTTAATCTTGAGTACCTATAGAGTAGTACTGCATCCTTCATAACTCCAAAAAGTCTTTAGTTTTATTATATTCATAAGAGAAAGATAGTCTGTACCGATTTTTCCCGGAAAAACACGACCGGCTGGAGGCGTGACGTGTGGGCGGAGCTAAAGAATCACGAGCGCCAGTAGGCTTTTGTGTTGAGAGCGTTTGGAAGCTGTGACATTACCGTGAGGACAAAACCAACCAAAACAAACCATGGCTAACAGTCAGATTCAGCGTATATTTATGATCCAGAATCAGATCCAGAGGCTGAAATGTAACAAGAGCAGCATCAGCAACGACGTCTCTATGTGGTATGTACTGAAACTGTATATATTTGCTTAGCGGTTTTGGAAAATGACTAAGTTCCATTTTGTCGTCTTTTTTTTTTTTTTTTTTTTTTTTTTTTTTAAGCTGTACATGTGGAAAGTGCAATTTGATGACAACATTGCATGTTGTTTACTTGATGTGCTTACGCGCCGATAGCTAAGTTAAAAACACAGAGATATTTGAAGCAGTTTTACTCGTGCAGTTTGATGACAACATCGCATGTTGTTTACTTGATGTGCTTACACGCCGATAGCTAACCCCCGAGCCAAGACAATATCTGATTGGTCAAGACAACATTTGAGGTGTGGCCAACAGGCCACTTTAAATACTTTTGGACACCATGAAATCTGGCTTTTAGTGTCTGCTTTTAGTCTGCTTTTTAGTCTCTAGCTATGCTGCTGCTATTAGCCATGTCTGTTTCTAGTCTCTAGCTATGCTTCTGCTAGCTTGTAGCTTCTAGCCATGCTGTTTAGTCATCACTATCCTTTGAGCGCGGTTCCAGCGTGCTTGGCCTGCAAGCCTGCTGCTACTTAGCCATGATCAGAAGGAACACAACCTAGTCTCGTCAAACTTTATTTCTTTTCTTTTCCGTTTGAGAGTTTCGTGTTCTGAGTTAAGTTTTGTAACGTCGAGTCTCCGACGCCTGACCGCGGGTGCCCGTTCAACTTCAACCAGCCCACAGGACTCTGCACTTTCAGCCAACGCCCAACAACCATGGGCTTCCCAAGACGTCACTTCAGCCACTACTGAACTTCCAGCCAATCAGCGACACCGGGATAGCCCTTTCAACCGGAGTCCCTTTCACAGGACACGAAGGCAACGTATCCCCAGATATTTGTTGTGCTGGTGTATCTAATATAATTTTAGTCACATTGAGGAACTCAATGCGAGGGCTAATTACGTGATTGATGGTTGTTCATGTCTATGCAATTTAACGTATTGCTGTAAACTTGGGATTCCATATTTCCATTCTCTTAAACTCATCTTTTCCTAACTTTTGATCTTCCTGCAACTTGAGTGAATGTGTGAGTGCGTGCGTTTATGTGTTAGATTAGTTTATATGTCTTAGATTTATCTAATAAAGCCTTATTCATATTGAAAAGAGAAGTATCTTGTGTTTTGTGCTTACAAGTTAATGTCTTAAACTGCCGATCTTGTTACGGTGCTAATTGATAGTGTTTCACTATAGTTTGGATATTAATATCCAGCGCAGATTTGATGTTAAAAGGCTTGTTCAGTGAATCGCAGGGCATCTCATTGATCAGCCGTGAAACAGTGATTCTGTTCAAAGTCCCTTTAAATTATTAAATGATTCCCTTTGAGCTAAATTGACCTGTTTCCCTTACACTCCGTTGATGCTCTGTAAAAATAAACTCCATCCACTGGTCCCTTAATGCTGTTTTTCATTTGGTAATCTGTGCAGGGTTGTCTTGTCCTGGCAACCAAAAACACACTCCTTTTGTGACATTTTGCGACGCTCTCGCTCTGATCAGTGAATGTCTGTTGTGCTCTCAGTGCTCTGCTATACAGGAGTGCGCACTCTTCCGGCAGAAGTGCCCTTAGGACCCATATAAGGAAATTCCGCTCCATCTAACGTCACACAGAGCCATACTCGAAAAAAACTTTCCGAAACTTGTGACAAACCGGAAGGAGTATTTTTGGAACAGAAATACTCCTTCAAACGTACAACTTAATTTTTGAAACTTTGTCCATGTTTAGCATGGGAATCCAACTCTTTAACAGTGTAAAAAACTCAGTATGCATGAAATAGCATTCACCCCCCACTCCCCCACCCCCCCTTTAACAGCAATATACTGGTGAATCATCTTTATTGATTGCAGGAAGATTGTGTAGTACATCATTCATAATTACATTTTACATTACATTTATGCATTTGGCAGAAACTTCAATCCAAAGCTATTTACCGATTCACGACACACATTTGCATTTTATCAGTTTTCTTGGAATCATATCTATGACTTTGGTCATGCTTTACTGTTTGGCTTGTAGCTTCTACAGAAGCATATACAATATAATCCTTTAGCAACCTTGGAGCTAATGGTAGGTCTGTCTCAAAAACTTTATACGTTATTAAAAAAAACATACATTTCTCTATGGAGAAAGTTAATGGATTTTAATGCCAAAATACTACTGTTGCACTGTATCCCCTGCTAGACAGCTTATTACAGGCAGTTCTGCTACAAACCTGCGCCACTGGGACAGAAGTTGCTATATCGGGGCGTAAAAAAAAAAAAAAAAAAAAAAAAACATTTTGAAAGTGCCAAAGAGAAGTCAGTCTACTTATGCAGTAGTTGACTTTGCGCATTAAACTGGAAGAGAGTAGGCTGAATTTATATATATATTTGAATCAAATGTGACATGCTTCACCTTTAAATGAACTTGGTATGAAGCATCCATCTGTTTTTGGTGCTTCAATCCACTTCATTTCAGCTAAAAGGGGCATCATGGCCTATTACGCAACATTACAAGATAAAACAGGCCTGATTGAAATGGTTTAAAGGCTATCATCCCAGAGACCGCTGGTGGAGAAAAACAGCACAGTAGACAAATAAATCAGATGATTTCAGTTCTACTGTCAAGTGCCTTGGGTCAAATTTACCACCCTGGCTACCGGGTCAAGGACATCACAAGAAATGATTTCAGCCACAACACCACAAAACACACTGAAATTTGTTATTATCCTTGCCTCCATGTGCCCCTTTGGGAACTTAAAAAATAATGAGTGGGACACCGTGCAAATGGCGTATCCTGAAAGACGGAGTCGAAATGAGATGCCGCCGCACACATCTTCTGTGGCTGAGGCGTCAATGGTCATTCTCTCCTCCAGCATTGTGGATTCATTATATCTCTGCTCTGGGGCCCCTGTGACTGAACCTTCCTCCATTTCTCTTTCTTTCTGCATTTCTATCGATGTACCTCATGTAGCTCGTCAGCATTTTCAGCCGAACATTACTAGCGTGCCACATCCTCCCTGGATATGACCCTGCAGCAATGCAACTCCATCCAGCCTCCATTTTCTCTAACATTCTCGCACATATGAACGCTGACCTCGCTGTGGTCTCATCAAAGCATGGAATCAGCCTCAATTTAGTTCCATGACCGGGACTCATTCTTGCCATCCACGACTGCCTCCGTGTCATCATGGGTTGAGAAATAACTAGGTCTCTTTCTTCACATGGACAGCTTTTATATTTTATTATATATTCCTCGGTAGGTTTTTCCACCTTACTGACATGCCATCAGACCCTTCGGAGACTAACAATAGATTTGGGACACAAGGATGTCAGAGACATTACAGTACTGGTTCACCTAAAAATGAAAATTCTGTCATTTACCCACCCCCTTGTCATTGCAAACCTATATGGCATTCTTTCAGAAGAATATGCATGCAGCTATTTTCCATATGACAGTTTCATTAATATTACATTTTATGCATCTGGCAGGTGCTTTTATCAAAAATGACTTATGGTACATTGGATTCAGGGTATAGGTCTTTAATGCATTTCCTTGGAATCAGAACCATGTCATTGCTGTTAGTAGCGCATATAACTTCAATATAGATATAAAGAAGTTTCGACAAATTATATACATTTCAGCTTGGTTGTTGGACATAACACTATTGTTTGTAAATAAAATGGCTGTTTGGTGACACGGAAAAAAACTAAAAATAATAATTAGTTAGTGTTAACAAATGCAAACAACATAAAAACACATTAACCTAAGCAAGCATGTCATTTTAGCATTGCGAGTGCACTGGAGTACCAGGTGAGCTACCATGCAAGTTTACTACATTTATAAAGCCATACATATGGGAGTTATGTGCTGCAAACTTCAAAATGTATTAGTTTACTAGCCATACACTATGGTAAAATATTTTTGAGATCATAACTTTGTGCAATCATGTTTACAGGATCATGCAAGTAATTTAATGGAAATGAAATTAATAATTTGCCCTGTAATGACAATTTGTGTGAACAGGAATAAAAGCAGCGAATGCCATTTTACTACCTCTAGTGTTCATTTCAGCTGGAAACTGCAATACATTTTCCTTCAAAAGAGACAATTTTGAAAGCTTGATTATTCTAACTTTATTTGATATATGTTATAATTTAAACAATTTATTTGAGCCATCTCTGCCGTATGAGTTTCATGACCCTGCGCAATGCCACGCTGACCTTGACAGAAATCTATATCAATTGGACAGCCATTAAAAAACTGGAGAAAAAATGTGCAGAAGCAAGTGTTTCAATCAATATCCAATTGTTTTGCTCACATTGATGGTTGTGACATACTACCTGTCATTTCCTGTTTGCTTTGCTGCTCAGCCATTTTAGAAAGAAAAAATGAAATAAATAAATAACACACGTCAAGTGGTTCAATTCAGAGTGTTTATTGATTAAAGCTAGAGGAAATCAATCCATATGAAAACAAATGGCATTTCATCATTTTCTATTATTTAGTTTGAATGGTAATTCTGTTTAAACCAAGTTGGTATATATATATATATATATGTGTGTGTGTGTGTGTGTGTGTGTGTGTGTGTGCGTGCGTGTGTGTGTAATAAAAAAACAAAAACAAAAAATGTGTCATATCAATTGTCAGTCAAACATGGTCCAAATGATAATTGACCTGAATTTAATTCCTGAATTGCAAGCAGATCTGATTTACCTTTCTGTAGACGCAGATGCACCAGGAATCGTATCCTCTCCGAAAGGGCAGGTGCAATACCTACCCTATCAGAGTTATCTATAGAGCTTAATTACACCTGATAGTGCTTCAAAAAAGCTAAAAACAATTAATTTCTTAAAATAAGTTCATCATTGTTTCAATGTAATTTACATAGATAGATAGATAGATAGATAGATCAAACTTTGTTTGAAGTGTGTCATTCATTTTCCTTGAGCTATAAAGAAAACAAATCATGTTTCATACAGGAAATGAAGCCAGGGTCAAGTGAATTTACAGATCCCATGCTGGGAGTCATGTCACACATCTGATATTTTAAGCTGCACAGCAGCAGAATATGGTATCACTTCACTGCTCTTGTGATTTCCTCTGTGGTGGCACCCTGCTCTTCTCCCAGAATTCATTGCACTTAGTTTAGCTTTCCTCCCTCTCACTGTTTCTTGTCCTTCATGTTCAATTTGCTTTGGCCTGCTAATGAAGTCAAGCTTGCTCCCAGGCAACCGTGCAGCTCAAATGACTCATGTCAAGCTGTTTGGAATTCTGAAGACTTGCAAACACTTCATGCAATAATAAATTGAAGACTTAATGAGGATTTCTATTGATACTGTAAATGTATCTTCTTCAAAGCACTGAATCAACACTGACTATGCTATGAAAACCATATCCATATGTATATATATATATATATATATATATATGTTTCATGAATTTATTTCCAACCATAAATATATCAAAACTTAATTTTTGATTAGTAATTTGCATTACTAAGAACTAATTTGGAAACTTCAAAGGCGATTTTATTAGTATATTGATTTCAGATTCCAGATGTTCAAATAGTTGTATCTCAGCCAAATAGTATCTGATCCTAATAAACCATACATCAATGGTAAGCTTATTTATTCAGCTTCCAGATTATGTATAAATCTCAATTTCGTAAAAAAATGACACTTAAGACTGATTTTGTGGTCCAGGGTCACATTTATATCTGACAAATATTAATTAGTCTATATCTTGGACGTTACATTAGAGTTATGTAGTACTGTCAAAGACACAATGGAAAAATTGCTCAAATGTGGATTTATTCTAGCTTTCTGAAGTATAGAGATGAATAAATTAGTCTTATAAACTCCACGATTTAGCTTAAATAGAAAAATACTGTGTTGGCTTGTGTTGTTCAGAATGGACAGTTTGAGCACCACTTTGCATTACATAAAGAGAAATTACATGCTGATAATCAATTAATACTAATAAAGTTTAAAAGGAGGAAAGACTTTATATCAATAGATTTTTACGAGAGAGAGAGAGAGAGAGAGATTCAAAAACAGCAATGCGGAATCAATTCAAAGAACCAGGAATCAGAAAAAAAAAAAAAACAAGAAAGAAAGATTTAGGAGATTTATTGAAAGTAAATCTCTAATGATTAATGTTGATGAATGTTTTGAAATTAAATCTCAATGCATTAGAGGACAGCACAAAATATTATGGTAACATTTTAGTATAGGGACCAGTTCTCACTATTAACTAGGTGCTTATTAGCATGCCTAATAATAACATATTGTCTATGTATTATTACTTATAAAGCACATATTCTGCATGAGCATATTCTACATCCCTAATCCTACCCAAAACTAAATATCAATAAGCAAATTAGTAATTTATAGAGGCAAAAGTCATAGTTAATAGTTTGTTAATGTAATGACGGTGAAGCCGAAGCTATGTTAGAATCCATTTGCAGAAGTTTATTAACCCTTAGGGGACTAAGCCCTTTTTGGTCCGTTTTCTCTATTTTTACATTTCGGCTTATAAACCATATGTAATGAGGATGGACCACCATGTATTTGGTATCAATGGATTCAGAAGACCCTAAGCTACCATAAACATGCATGCAATATGTCTATAAAGGAAGTATGAGTGACAAGTTGTACAATACACTAGAGAATTTCAAAGACGAAAATGAGTTTTTTGTCATTTATTACTGAAAATCCTACCTAACACAACAATAGTTAAAAGTTTTTGACCCAAAAATATATTTTTCAAACTCTTTGCTTGACAGAAATGGGTTAATGTTCAATCAAATGTGAAAAGAACAATTAAATAATTAACTTTATTTACAAACAGTCCTAGGCGTTTTTTTTTATTTTGGGGACTAAGCCCTTTTTGGTCTGTTTTCTCTATTTTTATATTTGGGCTTATAACTCATATGTAAAGGAGATGAAACACCCTGTGTTTGGTATCTATGGATTCAGAAGACCCTAAGCTACCATAAGCATGCATGCAATATGTTTATATAAAGGAAGTATGAGTGAAAAATTTTACAATAAACTAGAGAATTTCAAAAACGAAAATTAGATTTTTGTCTTTTATTACTGAAAAACACACAATATAGAACAGTTTTTGAACAAAGAAAATATATTTTTTCAAACTCTTTGCTTGACAGAAATGTGTTATTGTATAATCAAATGTGTAAAGAACAATTAAATAATTAACTTTTTTTAAAAACAGTCCTAGGCATGCCAGTGAGCAAAGCAAGGCAAGGCCTTTCCAGTAATTGTTCCAGAGCTTGTTCTGCCGTAAATCTTTTACTGCTTGCCATTTTGATAAAACAATTCTGTAATAATGCTGTATCTCTCTCGAATTTATCTCTTTGTGCTCGCTAACACTCCGATTGCTTTCTGCTTTTTCCACGTGATGCTGATTCTCCGATCGCTCGAATTTAGCTCTTTGTGCTCGCTAATACTCCGATCGCTCTCTGTAACACTATGATCGCTTTCTGCTTTCTCCACCCTGATGCTGATTCTCTGAACGCTTATTGATTAACGTTACATGTCTTTTACTTTAGTCCAGCCAGCTTTTACAACGCTACAGCAGAGCTACAGAGTCCTCTGAATCGCTAGAAGACATAACCTTCCTCTGATTGGGTTAGAAAAATACTCCTCCCAGCGGCAATTTTTCCATTGGCTGTTGCGTGTTAAATCTGCCTAGCACAATCGTTTTCATTGGCCTGTTTACGCAGTGGTATTGCGCAATAAGGGAAGTGTTTATATACAAACTGGACACCGCTGTTTTCAGCGGAATCTGAGGAAGACGGCAAAAAAACCCGCATCTCTCTAGCATTAATAGTTTTTGAGATAACTACACATTTGTAAAAGTATGCCATTTTGGGCGGTACCGCCCAATCCGTCCCCAGAGGGTTAAAAAAACAGTTCAACCATCCAAATCGTGAAGCAGAAATCAGAGTCGAGGTCACAGGCAAAGGGGTCAAAATCATAGAAAACAATCCAACCAGCAAACAAACAAAAGGGGCAATCCAAAGGCAAAAATCCAGAGAAACAGGCAAAAAGTCAAACACAGTGTAATCAAATCAGACAATGGAAAAATGCTCGGTAAGGCAGTAGAACTGGCAATACTTCGCAAATCATGTTTCGGCCTGGTCATGCTTAAATGGCTGCCAAACAGGAAGTGATAGTAGAAGCAGAGGGAGCGGCACCAGTCAATACTCAGGCGAGGGCTCCCTCTGCTGGCGTGGCGTTACAGGATTCCCCCCCCCTAGGAGCGCCTCCTGGCGCTCGACGGGGACGTCCCCGTAGTCGGGGTGCTGGACGATCGGGTCTGGCTTGATGGAAATCCTCGATGAGTGATGGATCCAGGATGTCGGAGGCGGCTACCCATGATCTCTCTTCAGGTCCATAGCCCTCCCAGTCCACCAGGTATTGGAGCTGACTGCCTCTGCGTCTTGAGTCCAGCAATTCCTTCACCTTGTATGCAGGTGATCCATTTATGTCCAGTGGTGGCGGTGGCTCTTGGTTCTCAGCATTGGGGTCAGCATCCGGATGGACCGGTTTGAGGAGCGAGACATGGAAGGATGGGGAGATACGGTAGTTAACGGGAAGTTCAAGCTGGTATGTGACCTCATTAATCTGTTTTATTATTTTGAAAGGTCCAACATACCTTGGGCTGAGTTTTCTGCTAGGTAGCCGCAGTTTGAGGTCTCTCGTAGAAAGCCAGACCCGTTGTCCTGGTTGGTAGGGAGGGTGTGGGCGACGTCGTCTGTTAGCCTGGAATTCTTGGGTTCTGACGGCTCTCTGTAGGCGAACATGAGCACTGTCCCACACCCTCTCACTACGTCTGATCCAGTCATCAACTGCAGGTACTGTTGAGGGTTCACCAAACCACGGAAACAAGGGGGGTTGGTATCCCAAGACGCATTGGAAAGGGGTCAAGCCAGTGGAGGAGTGGGTCAGGGAGTTTTGGGCATACTCAGCCCATAGAAGAAATTCTGCCCATCGGTTCTGTTCACGGCTGCAATATGTTCTGAGATACCTGCCAATTTCCTGGTTCAACCTCTCCACTTGGCCGTTTGATTGTGGATGGTATCCTGATGTAAGGCTTATGTTGATGTCAAGTTGTTTACAAAAAGCTTTCCAAACCTGAGAGGTAAACTGAGGTCCTCTATCCGACACAATATCCTCAGGTAAGCCATAAACTCTGAAGACATGGTGAAATAGGGCTTGAGCCGTTTCCATGGCAGTGGGAAGACTTTTGAGAGGGATCAGACGGCAGGCTTTAGAGAAGCGATCAATGATTACTAGTATGGTGGTGAAACCAGTGGAGAGAGGCAGGTCTGTTACAAAGTCTATGGACAAGTGGGACCAAGGACGCTGTGGAATGGGTAATGGTTGAAGGAGGCCAGAGGGTAGTTCTTTGGGTGTTTTGGATTGAGCGCAGATTTGACAGGACTTGACATAGGTTACCACATCCTTGGTCATTGAAGGCCACCAGAAAGAGTTCTGTAGCAGATGGAGAGTGCGTGAAATTCCAGGATGTCCTGAGTTCAAAGTGGTGTGAACCCATTGCATAACTCGGAGACGCAAACCTTGAGGCACAAAGCACTTATTCAGGGGACAATTTGCGGGTGGTGGTTCTTGTTGATGGGCCCGCTGGATCTCTTCCATAATGTCCCAGGTTACTGGAGCAATGATAACAGATGGTGGGAGGATAGATTCAGGTGTGATATTGTCTACGGGAGGATCGTGACATCTAGATAGAGCATCAGCCTTACTGTTTTTGCTGCCAGGTCTGTAGGTGACTGTAAACTGGAAACGGGTGAAGAATAAAGACCAACGGGCTTGACGTGGATTCAGGCGTTTGGCACTCTTGATATATTCCAGGTTTTTGTGGTCGGTGATTACTTGGAATGGGTGGACTGCTCCCTCAAGCCAGTGTCTCCATTCTTCAATAGCTGCTTTCATGGACAACAGTTCTTTATTGCCTACATCATAGTTGCACTCAGCAGAAGTCAATTTCCTTGAGAAGAATGCACAGGGGTAGAGCTTGCCAGGCTGACCATGACGTTGAGAAAGGACGGCTCCAATTCCACAATCAGATGCATCCACTTCTAACACAAAAGGTAGATTAGGATCAGGGTGCTTGAGGATTGGGGCCGTTGTGAAACTATACTTGAGTTTGGTGAATGCCTGGATAGCTTCCTGAGTCCATTTAAGTTTGGATGGTTTGCCTTTTAACAGTGATGTTAGGGGGGATGCAATCAGACTGTAATTACGAATGAACCGCCGGTAAAAGTTTGCAAAACCAAGGAAACGTTGTAGTTCCTTGACTGTAGTGGGTTGTGGCCAGTCGGTGACTGCTCTGACCTTGGAGTTATCCATCTCCACACCCTGGTAACTGATGTTGTACCCAAGAAAGGACGTTTGCTTGACATGAAACTCACATTTCTTTTCACCTGAGTGAAACTGTTCTTCCTGGTTAGCAAAAAAATCTCCACTTGACGAATAAAACCCCGGCATTGTTCAGCTGAACCATCAAACTTCTCTGGCATAGCCAGTCTTACCGTCTGTGGTGTTGGAGAGGGAAGTGATCGTATATAATGGGTTAGGTGTTCATTTGCAGCCTGAAGTTTGTTGAGTTGATCCTGGTAATTCTTGAGCATTTCACCTTGATAAACAAAAGCAGCTTGAAGCTGGGAAACTTCCGCTGGATTCATAGGTGGCGAAGTATTCTGTAATGACGGTGAAGCCGAAGCTATGTTAGAATCCATTTGCAGAAGTTTATTAAAAAAACAGTTCAACCATCCAAATCGTGAAGCAGAAATCAGAGTCGAGGTCACAGGCAAAGGGGTCAAAATCATAGAAAACAATCCAACCAGCAAACAAACAAAAGGGGAAATCCAAAGGCAAAAATCCAGAGAAACAGGCAAAAAGTCAAACACAGTGTAATCAAATCAGACAATGGAAAAATGCTCGGTAAGGCAGTAGAACTGGCAATACTTCGCAAATCATGTTTCGGCCTGGTCATGCTTAAATGGCTGCCAAACAGGAAGTGATAGTAGAAGCAGAGGGAGCGGCACCAGTCAATACTCAGGCGAGGGCTCCCTCTGCTGGCGTGGCGTTACAGTTAATGGCGAGAATTGGATCTTAGAAATAAAGTGTGGCCAATATTTTAAACCAGTCGAGATGTAGTCTTTAGTATTATGTAAATAATAAGTTTTATTGTTTTTGTTTTGTGTTTGAGTATGCAGGTTTCAAATCTTGATGTTTTATTTATTAATCATACATGCAAGACACTGACACACAAAAAAAAAAAAAAAAAAAAAAAAAAAAACCTTTGTTACCTTTGAGCATGTAAGCAGATGTTGGATTAAGACATACCTGTGAGCCTGGCTCTCGGTGTGTCTGGGGCCAGTGGAGAGCATGAGCGCATCTGTGTCTCTGTCTGTGTATGAGTTCCTGTTCAGCTCAGACGCTGTGGAGTTGACCTTCTCTCTCTTGCTGCTTAACCTAATCAATTATGGTTCAGAACAGAAGCCAGGAGTGTGTCTGTGTGTGGGGGGGGTGCAGCAGACGACCTTGTCAAAGCCCGAGGAGACTGTGAATAATTCCCTTTGAGCCCCATAAAGAAACCTACGGTGCAGTCTGAAACAGAGAGAGTGAGTGAAAGAAAAAGAGAAAATGACTAAAAGAAAATGTAGATTAGAACATTTTCTGAAGATAATGTGCATGGCTCGTGTGTAAAATTCACAACCAGTATAAAGTGCATTATTATTATTATTATTATTTTTTTTTTAAAGGAATAAATAAATAAATAAATGAACAAATAAATAAATAAAGTTTGGTAGGAGTATATTCATATTTTTTTTATTTTTTTTTAAGAGAATTCATTATAGTTAGCATATATATGAAATGGAATTATTTGAATTCAAAGTACATTTTACCCATTTAGTGTAAGTGCATCTTTGCATGTAATTTCAGAATTCCTCTGTTGTCTTTCAAATATGGTTAAATCGTACTGCAGTACTACACATTTATGTTTATATATATATATATATATATATATATATATATATATATATATATATATATATATATATATGTGTGTATATATATGTGTGTGTGTAATTACACATTAGCAATGAAGACATTTAGTTTAGTACATTAAAAAATATTACCTTTAACGTAATATCAGCATTAAAATTACACTTCACATTTCCTTTAGTATGCAAGCCAACACATAAAGATAAGAGTAAAGCACTTTGTAAATGTGAATTCAGTAATGAAAGTGTACTGTCTTCAAGTACATTTAGGTGTCATTTATTTTCAACACAACAACGAGCCCTGTGTGGATGGCTTATAGTACAGTTTATGGCACGTTTTTTTTTACCCATTTTAAGGGAAAGCATATATCTGATCACTGAGGCAAGTAATATCTTAATTACTTCCCCAGCAGTAACACCTTCCCCAGCAAGCCGCAGAGTTTGAAGTATCGCTCATGACCTCTGCACAAACTGATCACTTATATGTAAAGTGCACTACTGTATAATTTAACAGTAGTAGTGATTCTACAATGTCTTCATTACAAAGTTCTGCTGTGGCTGCTGGGTTTATACAGCTAACTGAAGTTGTCAGTTAAATTTTCTTTTATTTAAAGGTTATAAAGAAAACACCTGAAACTATATTTATGCAATTAAAGTAAATTGACTGACTGTACCGACTTCAAATGTAATTTCCGTGGCCCATGCTGCGAGATGTTCAGCAGTGGTGTCTGTAATTATTCCCCATCACTTTCCAGCCATAATTTTCATGCGGGAAGGCTAAAGTTCAGAGAAAACTCTCAGATACATAGTTCACATCGGGTTTTGAATGTTTATATTGCATGAGGTCATGCTGTGCTGGCCAATCTTCTCAAAGTCACCCTCAGTCACGTCAGGGCTTGGCTGAACTCAACCGGACTGATGGCCCCCTCCGCGCTACCATGTAATTAAACTGTCTTGTAACGAGATGGCTGCACATTGGTGCACACGCAATGCGATGATTAAGGTCTGTGAGACTTTCCAAACTGAAGTATGGACAAGACAAACAAGCGATGGCTTTAATTTGGTCTATATCACAAACGCTTCCTTCACAGGATAGTGAGTGAGATATAGGCGGTTATTGCTGTTCTGTGTGGGATACTTAAAACACATACTGTCAAGGGACCGCGAGGTATATCATATTCCACATGGATTACCGCTTAGTCTTTATGATACCGAATCTGTTTTGCTATTTATTCCCTTGTCGTGGCGGGGTTGCTATAACGACTGTAGGAAATTATTTGCTTTTAATGAAAGTGACATTTTAGAGTATTTACTGTGCATGGCTTTGTATTACAATAAAAATAACATTTGCATTTGCATAGTAGTGTAAAATTAACATAAAACCTTTATTAGTGTGGCCATCATTCAACGTGTTCTTTTAATTGTGTTCTGACGCAGTGTGTTTGAATAAAAGCAAGAGCCTTGCTCTTTGACTGCAGCCTTGAACTCGTATAAAGATGAGGAAATCAATAATTTGAATACCATTCTAGTTTTGATTGCTTTTATTCTATGAAACAGCTTTCTATGCAGTTACATCTTATTGGCCAGTAGATATGAGAGAAGAGACTGTGGTCAGTCATTCCACTCTTCTGAATATACAGTACTTGTGGTATTGTTGCTCATTCTGTATTAAAGGGATAGTTTACCCAAATGCTCACCATTTGCTCACCCTCATGCAGTTCCAAACCCTTAAGCCTTTGGTTAATCTTTGAAACACAAATTAAGATACTTTAATAAAACCTGAGTGGTTTTTGACCCTTCCGAAAATGCATTGTAAAATGAATTAAGTGGTTTAATCCAAATCATGTGAAGAGATATAATTGCTTTATATGATGAACAGGTTTAATTTAAGCTTCAGTAACATATCTTAATGTGTATTTTGAAGATTAACCAAAGCATTATGGGTTTGGAATGACAGTACATTGAGTAAATGAAGACAGAATTATAATTTCTGGTGAATTATCTGTATATAGAGACAAATGAATAACTCACTGAATCGCTAAACACATGAAAACAGGGAAAATGGAATCATGAGTCAGGACCAGCATTGCATCTCGGCCTGGTGAAACACACCAATTTGAAAAACCAATGGAATGCATAGTCGATATAAAAAACTGGATGACGAGTAATTTCTTACTGCTAAATTCAGAAAAAAAAACAGAGGTGTTAATTATAGGACCTAAAAACTCCGCTTGTAATTACCTTCAACACTGTCTAAGACTTGATGGTTGCTCTGTCAATTCTTCGTCATCAGTTAGGAACCTAGGTGTGCTATTTGATTGCAATCTTTCCTTAGAAAGCCACGTTTCTAGCATTTGTAAAACTGCATTTTTCCATCTCAAAAATATATCTAAATTACGGCCTATGCTCTCAATGTCAAATGCAGAAATGTTAATCCATGCATTTATGACCTCAAGGTTAGATTATTGTAATGCTTTACTGGGTGGTTGTTCTGCACGCTTAGTAAACAAACCACAGCTAGTCCAAAATGCAGCAGCAAGAGTTCTTACTAGAACCAGGAAGTATGACCATATTAGCCGGTCCTGTCAACACTGCACTGGCTCCCTATCAAACATCGTATAGATTTTAAAATATTGCTTATTACTTATAAAGCCCTGAATTGTTTAGCACCTCAGTATTTAAATGAGCTCCTTTTACATTATACTCCTCTACGTCCGCTACGTTCTCAAAACTCAGGCAATTTGATAATACCTAGAATATCAAAATCAACTGCGGGCAGCAGATCCTTTTCCTATTTGGCGCCTAAACTCTGGAATAACCTACCTAACATTGTTCGGGAGGCAGACACACTCTTGCAGTTTGAATCTAGATTAAAGACCCGTCTCTTTAACCTGGCATACACATAACATACTAATATGCTTTTAATATCCAAATCCGTTAAAGGATTTTTAGGCTGCATTAATTAGGTAAACCGGAACCGGAAACACTTCCCATAACACCCTAGGTACTTTACATAATTAGAAGAATGGCATCTACGCTAATATTAGTCTGTTTCTCTCTTGTTCCGAGGTCACCGTGGCCATCAGATCCAGTCTGTATCCAGATCAGAGGGTCACTGCAGTCATCCGGATCCAGTACATATCCAGACCAGATGGTGGATCAGCACCTAGAAAGGAGCTCTACAGCCCTGAAAGACAGCGGAGACCAGGACAACTAGAGCCCCAGATACAGATCCCCTGTAAAGACCTTATCTCAGAGGACCACCAGGACAAGACCACAGGAAACAGATGATTCTTCTGCACAATCTGACTTTGCTGCAGCCTGGAATTGAACTACTGGTTTCGTCTGGTCAGAAGAGAACTGGCCCCCCAACTGAGCCTGGTTTCTCCCAAGGTTTTTTTTCTCCATTCTGTCACCGATGGAGTTTCGGTTCCTTGCCGCTGTCACCTCTGGCTTACTTAGTTGTGGTCACTTCATCTACAGCGATATCATTGACTTGATTGCAAATAAATGCACAGACACTATTTAGCTGAACAGAGATGACATAACTAAATTCAATGATGAACTGCCTTTAACTATCATTTTGCATTATTGAGACACTGTTTTCCAAATGAATGTTGTTCAGTGCTTTGACGCAATATATTTTGTTTAAAGCGCTATATAAATAAAGGTGACTTTGACTTTGAATAATGCATTATTATGACATGTGAAATCATTTCCAAAAGAAAACGATTAGCCCAGTATGTTTTTTTTTATTATTATTCTATCAACAAACATAAAACAAATATATACTTTTTTATGTTTTAATTAGATTTAGCATTGTTTTAAACCTTGGAATTCTATTTATAAACATTTCTGTTATTTCATCTTCATGCATTTTTTTTTTTTTTTCATGGAGTTTATTGCAGTGCATTGGATTGTTTTCTCCACAAAATAAATAAATAAATAAATTAATAAATAAATAAAATGTTTCAGCAGCTCATTAGGTTTTTGTACAGAGCAATTTATATCTTTCAACTTTTAACTCGTTCTAGTAAAAAGAGTAAATAATCCTGATCCAGAGGATTGTGACCTGAATTCTGAAGGATAGTACATGTTCCCTAAATAAGATCTTTTTGCTAGTCCTGGAACGACAATCCTATAAAACATACATAATCCTAACCCCGACCCTAACTTCTGATTGGTCGTAAAGAACTTTGTTCCAGGAGCAACAAGGTTGTTGATACAAGGACATGCCCTACTTGGTGAAATCACGATGGCTGATACAGTATGTTATTATTTTACACTGTTGTTCTACTTTTATGGGATGGTAGATTTGTAAATGTTTTAAAACTCATTGGCTCATTCCATTATGACATTTCTATGTTCCCACGATAAATGCAATGGCTGACAAGGCTGTGTTAGCTGCAATGTTGTGAAAGATATAACTTGACACAGTGAAAATGTGAAAGCTAATTCAAGATCTAGCAATTCAGATGAAAACTCACAAAATGTCAAATTTGATTCCCTGTTTGATTCAGAACATCATTCAATAAAAAGAAAGAAAATGTGCTCTTTGAATACTGATGACAAGCAAATGGTACAGATGATGGGCGAAGGGAATGACTCTTTGACATAGTGCCATGTTAATTTAATTTATGTCAAAGCATGTATGTTTTCATACAGTTGTGAAAATACAGTATAACCCATGGAAACAGCAGCTTAACAAAGCTGATACACTCTTTAAAATGGCACATTTAATGGACATTTTGTTTAATTTTTCACAGTAAAAAAATAAAATAAAAAAATAACACAGATCAGTCACAATGAAAAATAAGTACATCCTTACATTTAAGTGGTGCAGATTTAAAACGACAACTGCCAATTTGTCCAAAACTGGTCTTCCCATTAAATTCGGCCCAAGTGCAGACTGCCTGGTACAAATTTAATCACAGGATCTTCTACTAAGCCTTCCAACAGTCAGAAGGAGGCTGCACAAATTTGACCTGTATTGAAAACATGCCTGGAAAAAAGCCTTTGCTGCTGAACATTATAGCAAGACTACAGTTTGCCAATGAGCATATACACTTTGCACAGAAAAATCAAAGATAAAGTTGTTTGGCCATGATAACAGCAAACATGTTTGGCCAATGTTTCAGGAAAAGATCCTTATACCAACTGTGATCGAAATATTATGGTTTTAGGTTGCTTTGCTGCCTCATGGACTGGAAAGGTTGCAATGATTGATTCAACTATGAATTCTGCATATCAACGAATGCATGAAGATAATGTGAGGCCATCTGTCCAAAAGTTGAAGTTGAACAAAACATGGACCTTTCAACATATAACAATCCTTAGCATGCTAGCAAATCCACCAAAGTATGGCCCAAATAGAAGAAACTGAGAGTTATGGAATGGCCAAGTCAAAGCCCAGATTTGAAATGTTGTTGGGGGAGGGGGGTTGAAATGGGAAGTACATACAAGAAGAAGCCTCAAAAAATTTGCAAAAAAAAAAAAAAACGAGAAAAAAAAAAAACATCTGTTAAAGGGGACAATATCTACTAAGCTACTGAGCTTATTATTTCTGCAGAATAAACTCACATCTCTTGCCACCGTTTCAAAGAGGATAAAATTGTTTGCTTGTCCAAATATGTAAAATAATAATAATAATAATAAAAAATCAGCAGTTTTTTATGGGATGTACTTTTAGAACACAAAAGGAAGAAATGGAATATGAGAAAGAATGTGGACTGAGGCTTCAAAGCTTCAAAAATAAAATGAAAAAAAGTGTACAATAGCATTGATATATTCCAAGTCTTCTGAAGTCTTGAAGTTTAATCTGTTATTTACTGCAAAACTTCCAGTGAGCTGTTAACCACTGCAACCATTTCTTTAAGAAATGGATCATTCTGGATCAACATCTAAATCAAAGGAATGATTCATTCTCAAATGAAAGTTTGAAACCAATACATCATGAAACCTTAAATCGTATTCATTATAATTGCATGAAAAAGCATTCCTGTAGTTTAAACAGTACAAACAAACACCAACAATTGCAAGGTCATGAGTTCGTTTCCAAAGGAATGCATGAACTGAAAAATGTGTACCTTGAATGCAATACAAGTCGCTTTGCATAGAAGTGTCTGCCCAAAAAATAACAATAAAATAAATAAATAAATAAATTAAAACCAGCAAGGAAACAGTCATGCAGGTTTAGTACAATATACATAGACAACATTATATTTTCTTTGCCAGAACTATTCTTTAAATTGCTTTTAAATAGAGCTATTTCTATTGATCATTATCCAATTTGTTGAGTGAGTGAAGTAGGTCTTATTCCAAACAGACACTGCTGGTTCATTTAGCTCTTTTTGAGAAACTGGGTCAGTAGTGGTAATATGAAAACCTGTTTTCTGTACACTTCATATTGCTCTGAACATTTAGAAATTCAAGACAATTTGGAGGATGATCAAGCATTTCTCTTTCCCCATGATGGCCTTCGGAGTCAATGGAGTATGTAACCTAAAGTGCATATCCAGCTAAATGTACAGCTAAGTGAATGTAAGTGATTTTTAATGAGAGGGTAACACCACACACCCCCACATCACGTTGTCTTGTTCCTCAGTAGCTCAATTAAACATATAAATAGGAACAAGATGTACCATTGCGACACATTGGCTCCTTTCCAAAATGTAGTGAGCTGCCTTTATAGACAGCATTTCAAGGCATCACAGGCTTTCCCCTGAGCCAGACAGATGTCCTTATGAGATACTTTAGTCTGACCAAATTCTGCGGCAGCATCACATGTATCCTACTACAGAGTAAAAAAAAAAAAAAAAAAAAGTCCCCAAACACACTGGGTGAAAAATCTTTCCAAGATAGTGAATACAAGTTAATACAATGGTGATTGTGATTGTGAGTGAATGTGTCTTCTAGCAATATGTTTTTTTTATTATTTTTTTTTTTTTATTATTTTTTTTTATGAATATTGCTAAATTAATGTATTGTTTGGCTGTCAGTATCAGTATCAATATCAGTAGGGCTGCAACCAAAGATTATTTTTTGATAATCAACTTATATGTTCATTAGTATTTATTTCTCTCTCCCTCTCTCTGTGGATGTATGTGTGTACGCATATATATATATATATATATATATATATATATATATATATATATATATATATGAACTTGAATGTAGCCTAGACTAAATGCTGTGCATTAATGGAAAAAGGGAAAAAAATTAATTTCTAAAGCAAAACAAATGGACAAAAACTGTTAAAATCACTAAATTAAAAATATATAAAATGGAGCTTTTCATTCATTTGAACATATTATGTTAGGCTATATCTATACCATATTTCTAGTTAATGCTCTTATGAAAATACAGTTACTTGTGTTACACGTGCTGTGGCATTTTAAGTCAATACAGGGGCAACATACTCAACATTCCTGCTCTAACTTTCTAGCCTGTGAAAAAATAGCAATACTTAAAGAATTTGATAACTTGAACAAATAAGGATATAACCGTAAAACACAAGTTATGCACTGAGGAAGGAGCATTAACCAGCAAACACATCTGCCAGAGCACCTGACAGGTAAGTTAAACATATGCTTAAGAGTTGGTTTGCAGCACATAATATAAAGTATTCTAATGTTTTGGATAACTTTGTTCTTTCCAGCAGTAAATCTGTGCAAAGAGTGCAGACATTGTTAATCAATAATAAAATGTGTTGTCTTTTTATTATTATCATTAATATTATTATTGACAGTGTAATGGTGGTAGCTTAGCAGCATGCTAATGTCCAAGATACTGATATCAGTTGTGAGTCTGAACTTGTATAGTTGCTTCCTGTAGAGTGTTTGAATCATTCACAAGGAAGGTTTCATTTTGCAAGGTTTTGTTTAAGTTAGGATGCTGACTTAGCAGGTAGTTGGCTTTGTGGATGCCAAGGCAACTGACAGAGCTGTTGCCTTCCTGTGGGAAAGAGGTGCACAGCCTTAACCTTCAGTCACAGGTAGTCTCAAAATCTCTTAAGAACTGCTTATTACTTCCTTTTGACTTGCGGTTACCTATAAGATAAAGTGTGTATTTACATTAAGATACTTGAAAGATTTTTAGGGAAATTACATGGGATAAGAACCACCTCAGCTCTTGTCTTTCGAATGCAAAAAAAAAAAAAGAAAAAAAAAAGGATTTGTATTTGTTTCTAAGCAGGTTTTTTTTTTTTTTTTTTAGTGTTTGACAAGTGGGCTAATCATTAAATTATACTGGAGATATTTATTTGAACGGAAAACATGATATAACATAAGAATGTTTGAATTACTAGAACTAATCCGATGTGTTGAGAGGAACTACAAATGTTTGCAGTTTGACTAATCTCCCATCCTGCCTGATGACATCAACCGTGTCAGAACATCAACGGACTTCTCTTTTCAGACTCGTGGGGAAAAATCAGCAACCACAACTAATAAAGACTGATGACAAAGTCGTGGCTTCTAGATTCCTAATGGAAACCATCAGTAGTCAGAGAACGAGTTAATCTGGTCGCTGCTTGAACAGCTGTGGCTCACTGAGGTTCACAAATACACCACCTTCATTAGAAGACATGAATCTCTTCAAAGAGAGAGAGAGATTAAACAGCCATGTTCTCAGGTCTGTTTACAACACAAATTAAAACATAAATTCACAGAATGTGTGTGTGTGTGTCACATATATCTCAAGTTCAGTCAGGTCTGGACTGGAAATTCTGTCATAAAATACCCACTTTTTTTTTTTTTCTCCTGTGAAACACAAAATAAATTATTTAAGGAATAATGGATGGCAGGCTGTTGAATTATTGAAAATTAATGCACACCCCAAGGTGAGAATGTGGCTATAACATGACGCAGAATGGCTGTAACACCATTGGTGTGAATTAATTTTCAATAATTCAGTGGTCTTACATAACAAATAGAAATAAAATAATAATAAATGTAAAATTACAAAAAAAAAAAAAGGTATTTTTTGGTTGTTGTTGTTTTTAACCCATGTTATGTTGTATTTTAATTAATAAGCTTATATGGAACCAAAACTGTAGATACCATTTCATATTTAATATCCTCAAATCTTTATTTGGTTATTTTTGATGCTACAGCAAAACCTACTCCCCTCACATATATAAAGTTAAACATTATTCAAGACAAATGAACAGCCATGTAAATAGAATTAAATTGAGAACAAATTACAAGCTATAGCACACATAAATAAATAGAACAAAGATCCTTCAATGTTTAATGTGTAGGTGTTTAGGTACAGAAATTAAACATTCATGTCAAATAATAATAATAATAATAATAAATCAGCAGTTTTTATTTTATGTACTTATTTTTTGCAAGTAGAACACAAAAGGAAGAAATGGAATCTAAGAAAGAATGTGGACTGATGCTTCAAAGCTTCAAAAAGAAAACAAAAAAAAAGTGTACAGTAGCTTCAGCATTGATATGTTCCAAGTCTTCTGAAGTCTTGAAGTTTAATCTGTTATTTACTGCAAATCTTAACTTCCAGTGAGCTTTTAACCACTGCAACCATTTCTTTGAGATTCATGATCAAATCTCTTCTGTTAACTGGATCAACCAACTAAATCAAAGGAATTATTCATTCTTCGCATATGAAAGTTGAAACCACTACATCATGAAACCTTAAATCGTATTCATTATAATTGCATGAAAAAGCATTCCTGTAGTTTAACAGGGCAAGACTACATTGCAAGGTCATGGGTTTATTCCCAGGGAATGCAGAATGAGTGTACCCAAGACTAAGGCAGATGTGCATAGGTGCAGGAACGTTCAAAAGGGAGGATTTTAAAATGTGCACAGCCTTAACTCAGTCACAGGTAGTCTCAAAATCTCTTAAGAACTGCTTATTACTTCCTTTTGACTTGCGGTTACCTATAAGATAAAGTGTGTATTTACATTAAGATACTTGAAAGATTTTTAGGGAAATTACATGGGATAAGAACCACCTCAGCTCTTGTCTTTCGAATGCAAAAAAAAAAAAAGAAAAAAAAAAGGATTGTATTTGTTTCTAAGCAGGTTTTTTTTTTTTTTTTTTAGTGTTTGACAAGTGGGCTAATCATTAAATTATACTGGAGATATTTATTTGAACGGAAAACATGATATAACATAAGAATGTTTGAATTACTAGAACTAATCGATGTGTTGAGAGGAACTACAAATGTTTGCAGTTTGACTAATCTCCCATCCTGCCTGATGACATCAACCGTGTCAGAACATCAACGGACTTCTCTTTTCAGACTCGTGGGAAAAATCAGCAACCACAACTAATAAAGACTGATGACAAAGTCGTGGCTTCTAGATTCCTAATGGAAACCATCAGTAGTCAGAGAACGAGTTAATCTGGTCGCTGCTTGAACAGCTGTGGCTCACTGAGGTTCACAAATACACCACCTTCATTAGAAGACATGAATCTCTTCAAAAGAGGAGAGAGATTAAACAGCCATGTTCTCAGGTCTGTTTACAACACAAATTAAAACATAAATTCACAGAATGTGTGTGTGTGTGTCACATATATCTCAAGTTCAGTCAGGTCTGGACTGGAAATTCTGTCATAAAATACCCACTTTTTTTTTTTTTCTCCTGTGAAACACAAAATAAATTATTTAAGGAATAA